>NW_010972591.1:264889-360747 GCF_000737465.1 Haliaeetus leucocephalus
GGGGGGGGGGGGGGGAGTGTGGAGCTGGGTGTTGCTTTGTGTGTGTCCTGTGTTGACCATAGCAAGCAACTAAGTGCGTACCCAGCTGCTTGCGCATTCTTTTTCCTGCAGAGGGAATTGGAAGAGCAAAAGGGAGAAAAACTCATGTATTGGAAACAGTTTAACAAGCTAAGGAAAGAGACAAAAATAAGGGATGCAAAGGCAGTCAGTCAGTCACCACCTCCCACCAGCAGACTGATGCCCAGCCAGTCTCTGATCAGCGGCTACTTTGGAAGACTGTGCTCCCCAGCTTTTATTGCTGAGTGTGGTGTTATGTGGCATGGAATAGCCTCCTTTGGCCACTTCTGGTCGGCTGTTCTGGTTGTGTCTCGTCCCAGCCTCTTGCCCACCCCAGCCTACTTGGTGGGGGTGCAAAGTGAGAAACGGAGGCGGCCTTGAGGCTGTGTAAGCACTGTGCAGCAACAGCCCAAACGCTGGTGTATTATCAATTCTGTCACCAGTTAAGTCCAAAGTGCAGCACCGTACGGGCTGCTATGAAGAACATAAACTCCATCCCAGCCAGACCTACTAAAGCATATAATTATTGAGTAGAAGTTAGTTATACCATTGCCTCATTTTTGCTACCTTAAAAGAAGCAACTACTCCTCTACAGTCTTATTTTTTTGTTAAACAATGGTGATTCACTTTTTAATTGCAAGTACAAAGCCTGTACCTTTTAGCTTTTGGTTACCACGTGTAGCAAGTGCAATGCTAATTGTCACTGGACAGAGCTGTAAATTTTGGGAAACTAGATTTTGTATGGAAGTGGTTTGCTTATTCGAGTTCAAAGAATTAAATTATTATGATAGACAATTATTTTCTTTTCCTCACAGAAGAGAACTAAGCATAGAAACTATTTAGCTGATACTTTCTTTTGCATGTGTTTTCTGGTTTAGTACTGTTAAACCCAGTTGTGCATCTTTGCTATTTTAATTGTGTTTCTTAGGCAATACAATTACCGAGCTGATTTATTAGTAAAGTGGAGATTACTTAGGCCTGGAAAACCATATAGCCTCTGTTTATTGACTTATTTGTTTCCAAGTTCCTTTAAGCTGACTCTTAACTCCGAAGCTTCTGTGTGTTTGAGATTGTGCATGACCTGTCTTCCTGTTTCCTTCAGTGAGAATTGTCTTTTTTTGGTAGAATTTTGTAGAATTCTGGCTTTTGGAACATTCCAGGTTTGGGTATGTGGGGTAGTTATCTGTTGGGAATAATTTATAAGCTGCTGCTTTCTTTTTCTTCCTAAAGTTTCAAGTCTTGCAATACGTGTACTCTTTCAGTGGTGTCAGTCAATCACAAAAAGTAAATCGTCATTGACGTGAAGGCTTGGATTAATAGGTGTTGCTAGTTCAGTTCCTCATCTCTCATGCTGACAATGTACCTTTTAAGTTTTATCTCTTCTAAAACACAGAGAATTTTTTCAGCCTATAAAGCAAAGTATTTTGGACAGTTATGACCCAGGTTAATGAAAAGTGCTGACTGGATGTCCAAGGGATCTCCCCAGAGGGAAAGTCCATCCAGCTAGTGTTTGCTGAAAATTGCGCTAATGTGACTGCTTCAGAATTTAATTTGAGACAAGATAAAAAGCAAATCAAAACAATGTCTGTAGTCTCAAAAAGTTCAGACAATGATTCAACTGCTAGCACTGCTTAAAAAAAGCATATATGAAATAATAAACACCTCTTGCTCCCTTTATTGAAATAGTCTGCCTTGTTTTGAAAAATACAGGTTAAGTAGATGTGAAAACTCCATCTTTGAGGATTCTGTTTCTGGTGAAGTTAATGTAAATATTCCTGGTGAGTTTTGGGGTTTTGGATTGGGCATCTTCAAGACAGACAAAAGTAACTTTGGTAATTTCCTCAGGGCTGGGGAGATCTGGCAGTTAAAGATAACACCATCTTCAAAGTTCTCCTGTTCTTCAAATCCTACAGGGTTTAACCATATGGAGTAATGAGTGAATTCTCTCGCTCTCTTTTAATAGCAGGAACCAATATCATAACTGTATTCTTATGTCTCTTTTGTGTTTTAGAGTTATATTTTTGGAGTTAGTTGGTTTTAGTCTTTCCTAGGGTTAGAGAAAAAGAAGCAAACTTGTTTGCCTTCTTGCAATAATTCTTAGAGACCTTATTTATTATCATAAGAACTCATACACTGACCTTTTAATATTAAAAGTAAGATAAAATACTATTTATTACTAGCTGTAGCTTCTCTAGGGTCACTTCATATTTTAAAAACTGTACGAGTTAATTTTCCATGGAAACTCTACCATATCAGCCTTATCATCTTTAAAAGCAAAGATTGTACTGTGAGCAGATAGTATGGGCATTTAAGTAGTTTTCAAGGGATGGAAGGCCATTTGGCTTACAGGAGAACTGGGAAACAGGTGATTTTGCTGGAGCTGAGAAGTAAAAGCATGACCAAAGTCAGAAAGGAGAATGACAGAGTGGGTTTAAATTACTCTTTCTGCTCCTCTTTTTCTTGCTTTTTGTTTGCTTATAACTGCTACTGTCTCTTGACTGTTTTTTCATGCTGAGAAAATGTTCATGGATAGTGCTTTTCATTTTAATTGATCTCAAAAGTAAAAGGAAACATAAAAATTTTCATTCAAGCTTTTTAGTTTCAGAGTCCTTGACAACTTCTGACTGCAAATATATTTTTACGGTATGTTATCAATTATTTTGACAATAGGAGCATATGTACCAGTACAGTAGGCACATAATACTTAATTACACAGGTGAATACTACATTGTTTTTTTATGGGTTTAGTACTGCTGGTGTTTTACAGATACACATCAAAGGATGAGCCGCCTCGGGTCCTTAGTGAAGAGGAGATGAACAGACTGGGAGCAAGGATTGTGAAAGCAGAACTCATGGGAGACATGGTAACGTCTTTGAAAAATTGTCATGATTTACTGCAATTTTTCTTCAAAGGTCACAGTGATTTAGCTGTTTAAAAAAAAAAAGTATTGATTCAAACAAATAAAGTCCTGCAAAATTTGATCAGGTAGGATTTGAAGATACTGCTTTTACTGTAACTTCTGCTTTAAATGCAGTGGTTCATAGACTAGAATAGAGGATTCAGGTCCCCAGGTTTTGTAGGCTGGGCAGCGTATCCAAAGCCTGTTGTCCTCTGCCTTTTTTTATAGGATTGAATGTCTTTTTATTAAGCAGGGAGCAGGTGAAAACTACAAAGCTCCCAGTGTGTGTTACAAGGTCGACAGTGTCTGGAGCTTTTGTTATTTCACCAACTTTGTCAAAACTAGATGCTTGTGGTCCATAGCTCTGCTGTATAAGCATGCTTATTAATTATGATACGGGAATATAAAACTGAAAGAAACTGCATAGGCCATTGCATGCAGCCCTGCAATGAGAACAACTATGTAATCCTTTGTAGTCAGCTTCACAGAATGTCTGCCCTGGGTGAGACTGGGTCCATGGAGCTGAGATAATCAGCTGCAGGTTTAAAGTTGCTTTAGGAGGCTTGTTTCAGACAGCAACCTGAAGGATGAAGAATTTCACTCTTTTGGAACACTCCAAGCTGTAGAAGTGTATTTTTTAAATTACATTAAGTATGGCTATAGTGAGTTAATTGCATTCAGTAGTACTGCCTGAAAGTTTCAATTATAGCAAGGTCATAGTCTGTTAGTTTTTAAGCTATGTTTTACAAGTGCTTGCTCTGAATAGCTGCTCTTAAGAAGTACTGCTGAAATTATTTGAAGGATATAATACAATAACATCTCTTAGAAGTGAATCCTATCACTATTGGCCTTTTTTTTTTCCTAAACATTGTTAGTGCACCTGTTTACCTTGCCTCTCGTGACAGAATATTTGCACCCCTAAGAAGTAATAAGACATGTTACAACTTCAAGTGCCAAATTAATATTTCCTGGGAGCCATCAATTCTTTGATTTGTGGGAAGTTTTAGAGTATTTGGCATACAAATTTATTGCTGGATTAGGACATGGTGTTGGTCTTTGTGAAAGCCCCTGTCACACAAAATTTTGTTAGGAGAGTGTCCATCTTATAAATATTTTCTTTTCAAACAGATTTTATATTCTGAATTCTGAGTGTTAATGATTTAAGTAGATGCCTCCATGTTTTAATCTGTAGTTGTCCTAGTTAATATACAAAAAAAATATACTAGTGAGGAAAAAATCTGTTTATGAATGTAATTATATGATAGGTTTGTCTAATGCAGGACTGGCGTTAGTCACTATCGTGGTTTCAGCCCAGCCGGTAACAAAGCACCATGCAGCTGCTCGCTCACTCCCCACCCCCGGCCACGGTGGGATGAGGAGAAAATACAAAGAAAAGCTCGTGGGTCGAGATAAGGACTGGGAGGGATCACTCCTCACTTATGGTCATGGGCAAAAGACAGGCTCAACTTGTGGAAGAAACAAAATCAATTTAATTTACTACAAATCAAATTAAAAAAAGGGTATTAGGAAGTAAAACCAAACCTTAGAACACCTTCCCCCCACCCCTCCCTCCTTCCCGGCTCAACTCCACTCCCGGTTCTCTCCACCTCCTCCCGCGCAGGGGGACGGGGAATGGGGGTTGGAGTCAGCTCACCACACCTTGTCTCTGCCGCTCCTTCCTCCTCAGGGGGAGGACTCCGCACTCCCTCCCCTGCTCCGCCGTGGGGTCCCTCCCACGGGAGACAGTCCTCCACGAACTTCTCCAACGTGAGTCCTTTCCGCGGGCTGCAGTCCCTCACAAACTTCCCTGGCGTGGGTCCTTCTGCGGGTCGGTCTTCAGTCACACGCTGCTCCAGCACGGGCTTTGCCATGGAGTCACGGCCATCTTCGGGAGCCTCCGCCTCTGCTCCACCGCTCCCCTCCATGGGCTGCAGGGGGACAGCCTGCTGTCTCGCCACGGGCTGCAGGGGCATCCCCTCCTCCAGCGCACCTCCCCTTCACTGACCTCGATATCGGCAGAGGGGTTCCTCTCACATTCCTATCCCCCCACTCACTACCGGTTCCCCTTCTTAACTCTGTTCTCCCGGAGGTGCTACCGCTGTCACTGATGGGCTCGGCCTTGGCCAGAGGCGGGTCTGACTTGGAGCCAAGGTAGCTTCTAGCAGCTTCTCAGAGAACGGGCCCTGTGGCCCCTCCCCTGCTACCAAAAAAACCGTGTCACACAAACCCGTAACAGTCACTTAAGATAATTATTTTAAGGCGTTTTCCTACAGGGGAAAATGATTGAAGCTATCTGTACACTACTTGCCATAAAGTACTGGGGAGGGGAAAGTTTTCCAAAGACTCTTATGGAGAGCAGCGAAAATTTGTAAACTTCTTTTTTTGTACTGCTCAGCTTCAATAGCATTGTCCAAATAAAAGTTTGGGCACAAGTGTGAGTTTTTTCAACCTGACAGTAACTGAATAAGAGTAATCTGAATAAAAATATAGAGGTGTTCTGTGGGGAGAGTGTGATTCTTTTATTATTCTACCGTTTTGACCAAAATAACGTAGCAGAGGCAAACGTTACCATTTTACTGTTAATTTTATATGCACATTTTTCTACATCTGCACTCTGAATTAACCTAATTAAAAAAAAAAAAAACCACAACCAAACACAGTATAAATAATAAAACAGCTAATTTTTGCCTTGTTGCTGTTTAAATATATTTTCATGGACTTTCTCTGGTCAAATTGAAAAGGCAGCTTGTTTAAACAAGTTCATCCCCACACACCGAACAGATGGTTATGTAACAGCCTGTCCTGGTGGCCAGAGCTCAAGGTTGACCATGTGGGACAAATGAATTCTGAATCTGTTTTTGTTAGTGACTTGCTGCTTGGTGTTGATCAAATGACTTAATTTTGGGGTGGCAAGTATAGGAATGATTGTTGGAGTCCAATCAATGAAATGGCAAAGTGGTCACAGTATAAATGGTTGTATTTCTTATAGGTTGATAGGTTGACACCTGGCAATTCTTAGCAAACCAAGATAGTAAAAAAATACTTGTATTTATTTAATAAACAGATGGATGAGAGAGCAGGAGCATCAAAAACAATTTACACAAGACTGTAAACAGTTGTCATTTTCCACCTCTTGTCCATTTTAATACCCAAAGTGAGGTCTTAAGTGCCAATATTGGACATGTGGTGTAGAGAGATGGGAAACTGCACAGCCAAAATGTCTAAGAGAGAGTTCCCTAGACCCACTGCGTGGGGGGTTGTGTGTACATATGTGAGTGTGTGTGTATATATATAAAAATAAATAAAAGGATATGTAGCATAACATGGAAAGGTTGTACACTTGATGTGTTCAGGCTTCCTTATTTGGCTTCCTATACATAAAGTAGTATCTATGCTTAGCTACATAGAACATTTATTAGTATAACTGAATAATGTTTAAGCATAATTTTTCTGGTGTTTTTATGACTGTATGTTTCTATACTTTAGATGCCTCTGTTCTGAACAATTTTTTATTTTTATCTCCAGTAAAGAATTGTGTGAATTATATTGATGTTTTCTTTAGTTTTTTTGTGTCATCCAAGTTTAAAAAAATATATCAAAACATAAAGAAATGGAATTAATAGTTAATTCTGATATAAAGATCTGTAGAGGTTTAAAATGGTTAAACTAATGGAGTACTACCACTTTCTTTGAAGGAGTTAGCTTCAAAACTTCAAGCAGAACTTGAGAACGCTCGCAAATTGAGAGAGACTCAAGGGCAGATTCCAGCAAAGTCTGGCAGAGAGGTAAGGGGAAAATATTCTTTTTTTCTTTATGCTAACACAATGGTATAATACAGGTAGCAGCTGAATTATAGGAAATGTGAAACGTACTTAGGAAAACTACAAGGTGTGACTTTAGGCAAGTTACTGTTCTAATTGAATTGTACTTTTTCATGGTAAACAAAACTTTCTCCATTGTACTTTAGTAACTTCCATAGGATTTTTTTTACTGGTAATATTTTCTCAGCAATGATATATATCTTCCATTAAAAATAAAACTGATATATGTCATGTTGTTGACTGTGCTGGCTGTCACAAAACTGATGTCTCTGAAGAAGCTGGCACTTCAAATGTTGTTCTTTTTAAAGGGTGGTGTTCAAGAAATGGATAGTAATCTTCTTCCATACCAACTTTGATATAGCTACAAGGAAACAGGGTCAGTATCTTCATGTACGAGCTCTGTCCTCATGATGGAGAGGAGACTTTTAGGCAAAAACTAATGTTCTTGTTCAATTTGACACCAATTCCACAGTGAAAATTCAGCTGCAAGTCAGCTGAGTTTGAAAAGCCACTAATTTTTTTTTTTTTTTTTGAAAAGGCTTCATCTCAGACCTCATACCTTGACTAATATTTCTCCAGTCTTTAGAAGACAGACTCAACTGGAGGTTAATGTGTGGCCTCTTGGTGACTACATTATGACAATAGCATTAAAGTAGGAAGTCTCAGACCTTGAACTCAGAAGAATTTAAGATTACAAAAGCTCTGTGTAGGTAGACTCTGCTTTGTTGCAGTGCAATTCTTAGGCATGTTCTTTGTGTATATACAAAAAAACCTGAATGAAGCAGATTGGAGTTGTGTAATTATACAGGAAAAAATCCATTCAGATTTTAAAATTGGAAAGTAGAGGGCATGTTATGGGTGGTCCTCAGAAATGCTGGTATGTAGGGTTTAGGGTTATTCCATGCGGGGTCCGGACGATAGAACACCAATATGATGATTAAAGTCGCTAGTTTATTGAGCCTAGCTGATCATTCTTATGCAATTCTCTAAGTTGGTTAGAAGCTTTGATTGGTTGCGACATGCAAGCATTTGGTGTCCACGCGCACAAGCATAAACTGTGATTGGTTACATCGATACTGTCCACGCGTATAAACATAAGATACAGTTAGTTATACTCACTTTGTACACGTGCATACACACAGGATATAATTGGCTATGTTAGCTACAGCATGTAAAACTTGTCTCAGTCCAATTGGTCGAGATAAGCCCCTGAATTGAGGTTGTTTGTGCCAAGTTCCCTTTATCGTGGAATGTGCACCTGTGTTTTTCTAATTGGGATCTTTCTTTTTCTATCTTCTTGTTTATTCTGTTCAAGGCCTTCTAAAGGCGTCTGGAACGCTCTTGTGACCATGAGCTACTTTCAGGCCCAGTAACTAAGTTCCCTATAATCGAACCCTACACTGGTAAAGACTTCTTCCTTAGAAATTGAGTCACGAATAACAATTTTGGTCAGCCTTAGTCTTAACTATAGTCTGATTTTTATTTTAATTTCTAATTAATGGATTTTTAGAACTAACAGCATGTAGTCATTGCAAAAGTACCAAATGTAAATACTACTTTAATTTTCAGAAAGGAAAAATAATTAAAAAAAAAGAGTGAAAACATACTTAGCGTGAGGCCTCTCTTTCTAGCTCTCTTGATCCTGAGGGCAGTTGATCTCACAGCTTGTGCTTTTACCAAGTGATAGGCTGCTCTGCAAGAGGGAGATTCCTCCCTACATGTAGAAACACCAAGCTCAGCAATGCAAGGGTTTGACGATTCAGAAGGATAAAGTGACAAAGAAGAAATAGTCTGCATCCTTCTGGCCTGACATGGGTCCTGATCTCTCTCTGGACTGGCATCTGAAAAATGTATGAGTAGTCCAGGAAGAGCCTTACTGAAAAAGAATGGTGTATTATAGACTTGGCTAGATTGGAAATGCCATCTTGCTGTCCTAAAGCCTCAAAGGGATTGACTTACTCACTTCTACTCATGGATATGCTATAAGATAATTATGATCTTTGTTTTATCTTTTGTGTGCCTGTCCATATTGTTTTGCACTCTTGTGTGCTTATTTACTCAAGCTGGGTCTTGGGACTTAGAGGCCATGTCCATTCCTTGCCCTGCATTCCCTTTTAACATGCTGGAAAAGGTTGTGAATACCCCTAGTCTGCCCCCTCTTTCTTCCTCTCCTGTGGGAGCTTGACTAAGCCCCCATTGACCACCTTAGTGTTGTAATTGATAGAAGCTTCTTTGGAAGATTGAAGGGATTTAAAAACAGGGCTCTTTCCTCTCTGAAGTATCTTGGATGCAAAATATCTACCTGTATGAGTTCCATGTTGGCTCTCTGAAGCTCAGGATCAGCTGCTTACATAATTCCAGATGTAGAAGCTTGATTTTAAGTCTGTTCATCTCAGAATGCCTATTTTTATGTTAGAGTCCATCTGTCTTGCAGCAATGTTCTTTAGTTTGTGGGAGCCAGCACTGTTGACAGTCCTGCTGTTTTGGACTTTCTGTGGTTTGGCAATGCAAATAGTTCCTTACAGATACAACGGGCTTGATGTTTGTAATTGTGGGAAGGTTAGCTCCTGAGCTGCATCATGCCAGAACAGTATCAACCTCTTTATAACTTGCTGTAAAGTAGCTTAACTTCTTTGGCAGACTCCCCTGACCATAGTGAAAACCTTGAAGTTTATTTGAAGTCATTCAGGTTTTAATTACTGCCAGGGCTTGCTTTCCAGAGGGTGAAGGTCCTCCTTTACATTTTAGAGGGTTGCTGTCTTGTCTTTATGAATATGCCTTGCCTGCGCCTGTTTCATGGCAACTTCTAGCCTGTATTATGTGCCTTTTGACTGTGAACAGTCCAGTAAAGCTGACATTTGCTCTGTCCTAAGTCCTATCCTTGTGATAGTTGCCAGGGTAGTCTTACTGGCTTTACAGCTTCAAACTGATACCGTATTACTGGGACACAAGCAGAATGTGTTGGATGCTCCTGTGTATCAAGGGCCAGCTATATCACACTGTGTGTCTGAACAGCCCAGATGTCATAACACAAAAGAGGCTGATTTGTGAAGGTGCATTTGATACTGTATTAATCAGTCTTTCTATAACATTGACCACCCAAACGATAGCCTCAGTCAGTTCAGCCAGATGTATTGGAAGTAAGATAGCTGAAGCAGTTTTCACAGAAGTGGTTTTCTGAATGGATGTCCCAAAGTTTGATAGCTTTGCCTGTGCTACAGATAACAAACTCAAAAGCATTTTGTTTCGGGCAGGTCTGTCTCTGGTTCCTTGGAGCGGCATGGCCAATGTCATGCTGAAAGGTCCTGAAACATGGCTTTGGTTTATTTTCACTTCTGTTGGGAGAACTGGGGAGATAAATCAGGAAGCAGGGAAGGCAATTCTGAATGCATCTCCCTAGGGAGGCTTTTTTTTTCTTCTTGATTAATTGAACATGGATCAGTTTCCCAATTCAGTTCACTGTGTGACTTAATGAAGACTTGTGCTAGTATAAGGGGGTGTGCATGGGTGGCTGAGGTTTGTACAGAGGACAGGATCAATTCTTTTGACAGCGGTGCTTGTTTATTCTGCCTTAAAGTGATCAAGAAACTACAGACTTGAAGGGATTGTAAAGTGGTAGCTTAAATCCTGGTTTTATTTATTTGTTTGTTTGTAAGTGAGAACAGAGGCAAATCTAGCTTTTATAGTTTATTTGATTTAGACAAGAATTCTACCCCAAGCAACCCCAAAAATGTGGTTTGGAAGTACAGTTTTCAAATACTGATGTTTGGTGCTTAAAAACCTTACATTTATTAGCTGATATATTTCACCAAGTGTACAGATCCTGGTAAGACTATTTTGTTACTAGTTTTTGTTTTGGCCAAAGTCATCCGTTGTTTTGAAACCTGTTCTTTGTGATGCATTTAGATGTTGCAAGTAGAGATTTCCAACTGAAAGATGCCAAAAAGCATGAATGTATACATCTTTCTGAACTTAGAATAGCAAGAAAATTGTAAAAGATACTGAAGGAGAAGAGAAGTCTACAGATGCATCCTGAGTAAGCCCACTTGGGTAATTTTATAGCAAAAATTTACCTTTAGGAAGAGGATTGTTGTTGTTGTTTTCTTTTTTTTTTTCTTTTTTTTTTTTTCTTCTTTGTTGTTGGTAGTTAGTGTGATGTTTCTATTAAATGAAGTGAACACCCACAAATAATAATGTTATAGGTTTTCTGTGTATGAAGTTATCCCAGGATAAAATTCAGTACAGGCTAAAACATGTTTGGATTCTCTTGATACTGGAAAAAAAAAAAGTAACTTTGTCTTAAACCATTTTTCAGCAGTATTGAAGTGTTCCTTTTATGTACTACCAGCCCTCATTTTGCCTGTCTAATATTTGATTTGTTTTTAACTACTAGCCTTCCATGTGTCTAAAGTGCAGACAAGATGAAAATTTATTAGTTGAGTTGTTCTTAAAATTGTTTGTGGCTTTTGAGTGGCTTATAAATGGAATTCTTTTGCCTGAATTGAGATATGAATTTTTCAGTAAAATTTATGTGTTTTTTTTGAAGAGGTTAGTTTATACATATATATATTCCTCTTGAAGACATATGAGTAGCTGTTATCTTGTGTTTTTGGTACTTCATGAAAAATACTAGGTAATATTGTTTGGGGATATTGGTTCACTAATGTTGTTTAATTTTTTCCACATTTTTTTTTCCTCCTTAAATATTTAATTTCTCAATTGCACTTTTCCCTACTTCTTTCCTGTAGCTAATTTTTTGGATAAAATATCTATATCTATAAATAAATACAAATATATACACACACACACACATATATATATATATATGAAACCCAAATAGAGGGTAGGTGTTTTTTAATGGCTTCTGAACTGGTGTGCTATCATAAGTATTTTCCTAGTAATTTGTGTTAGGAGAGCTAAGAAGCATTGCTGTTATCAGGCTTAATGCCTGAATATGCAGTTAAGAAGATAGAAGTTTTCTGCTTTACAGTAAGCAGAAGGGCTGTGAGAGGACACCACTGTGTATCAGGCTGCCATAAGTTGGGAAAGCTCCTTGGTACCAAGGCTTTGTGAAACAGAACACAAGACTAGACAGGAGGATAGTTGGAGGTAAAAGGTAGATTTATTAATATTTCTCTTTGCACCTCTAAATATGTTAATATCCTTAAGTGCATCACAGGTTATTTTCTGTATTAGTAACATTAAATAAACATTTTGATCCTAATATTTCTAGTTTGAAACATGAAATTAGATTGGAACAACAGTTTAAGCACTCTAGACGCTGAACAAGCCTGACTTACGGCACATTGGAGTAGATAGCTCTCATGGGGTAGACAGACTGTGTGTGTTTTAAATGGAAATTCTCTGACCAAAAGCATGAAGTACAAAATGCATAGGTGTCTCAACTGGTTTTGTATGTTCAGCTCCAGGGAGGGAGACATCGACTTGTCTGAATGTAGCATCCTGAAAGTCTGTAGATGGAAGTTACTTGTGTGGTGTTGCATGCTATGTGGATGTCTCAGCTTGGGTAGAGCCCCTCTGTTCTTCACTGCAGGGTACCTTAAGTGTGTAGTCCTATAAATTTTAGTAGGATTACGGTTAAACTATCTGTTAAGTGAAATTTGGGGGCCTTAATGGCTATTGTACTCAAATACTTGAGTCACATGTATACAACTGCAATGAGTGCATGTGCAAAGACCCTTTTTAAAAGGATGAATTAAAATGTCAATTGTGCTTGTTTTGTCTTTACATTTGAGAAAGAGGCAACCTTCGAGCCTATGGAAATCAAAAAACTGAGTGAATATGAAAAGAGGCATGTGGGCTGTATGAAGGGACCAACCCTGAATTAAATATTTTAATTTAACTTGTGATAGAATTAAATGATGCTTATTTTCAGATGCTTATGTCTAATTTGTCACGGGCATTTTGAGAAAAGCAAAGTTGCAGTCTGAGCCCTAGTGAAACTATGTAAGAGAAGGGTACTGTACCATAGGGTTTCTGAGTTAGGATAGGTGATGAAAATTAGTACTTACTGAATTTAAGGAGACAGCAGAAAATTGTGGAGACTTCAGCATTTAAAAAATAACTTCCATGTGTTCATGGTTTACCTCTTAATTACAGTTTGTATTTCTGAAAGTACTACACAACTCTTGATTTGAGTGTGTTGGTTATGAGGATGTTACCTCTGCCATTGTCAGTACCAGTCATAATTGATGTGATTTATGCTTTTATTCTGTACTATTGCTTAACGAAATATATCTGGAACATTAGCACTCCTTTTGAGGCTCATCATTTGCAATGGTTTTTGGTAGTACAAAAATTGGGAGGTAAAATTTAAATGAGCAAGAGGCAGAATATGGAATATTTCAGTTGGAAGGGACCGACAATGATCATCTAGTCCAAATTGAAAAGGCAGATTAAAAACAAGAGGGAAAAAGGTGATTCTTCACAGAATGGTTGCTCCAGGGTGTTGTGGATGCTGAGAGCTTAAGTAGATTCAAGGAGAGACTGGACAAGTTCATGAAAAATAAATCCCTTGAGGATTGTACAGAAATGATGTCTGGCGCTTAATTGCTGAGTCACAAACGCTTGGAGGTATCCTTTCTTTTTATACTCTTAATTAGGCATTCACTTTTGGCTACTGCTGGAGAAGGTATGTTAGGCTTTGGTTTGATCCAGTATAGCTGCTTTTATGTTTTAATCTGCATGTAGAAAGTGCTTTTTATGGGGATTCCAAATAATTTATGGTGTGCATTATTTGTGTGGTTTGCCTTTTCAAATTTTCAGAATTTTTTTCCATCTCTTCTCATGCTTCCTTCAGTATGGTCCCTGCATAAGAATTAGAGTCAAATCTGCTAAATGAAAAACAGTTTGCTTTTGTGTTGCTACAAACTGACTTAATTGTGTTTTTTGTTTTTTTGGGGGTTTTGTTTTTTTTTTAGTCAGGAAGTAAATTGACATGATACAAAATTAGGTAAATCTAGACTCAGTTCATGGTGGTGGATGAATGAAGTATAAATATATGTGTTTTTTTAAAACTGTTTTCAATTCCAAATGAAGTAGGGCCTATAAGAAAAAAAGCTTCTCAACCCTAAGCCTGTTACTCTGTTCCATAGCACTTAATCAGTATGCAGGAAACGGAAAGTAGTCTCTGCTGAGCAATTGCTAGAGACAGTTCTTAATAATGATGAATTGTGTTTAAAATACAGAATCAATACAAAATTGAATGAAAGCAGAAGGTGGTACTTTAAGCAAAATAACATGGTAGAGGATACACTATTGTAGAGTATTTAAAAGAAGAGAGTGACGTTCTGAAAAAATAGAGAAATACAGGCTTTTCTGTCATGCGTTTGAGAAATTGTAAGGAAAACGTGAATGATTTCAGCATAGCAAATCTTTATTTGAATAACTGAATTTTCTGTGAAAGTCCATCAGCCTTCAGTCTAATGTGATTAATTTAATAAATATATTTAAAGCATAAGGAATTAAACAGTGATTGAGACAAATATATATACAGAAACACACAAAATATATAAATATATATATATTCCACAAGATATATTTGTTCCTCAAGATAGAGCAAAAAAAACTCAGAAAAAAAAAAATCTGAAGTTTTTCTGATGAAGGGTATGTAGTGCTTCTGTGAAGCCTCTTGGGCATGAAAGATATCTGTAGAGCAATAGTCCTCAATTTTGGCAGGCACCGTATTTCACTTTACATAGGCATCTGACTGACATGATGCTGCTTTAAAGGAGATAACTTTCTAGGCTACCTGTTTCATCTGTAAGAGTAACACTCTCCAGTCCATTGTTTGTGCATCTTGGGTGGAGAAGATTTATAGTGCAAGGAAGACTTAATTTAGCTAGTTTTATGGCATAAGGAGGCCACGTCTTTAGTGAAAACCTTCCTGATAGCAAAAGCTTCATGTACTTCAAATGCTTCTGCATTTTTTTATTTAATTATTCTTCCCAAGTATAGATAATGATGATTAGGATTAAGGATGATTAGGTTTCCAACACCTCCTTTTACAAACTACATCCGAACACAAATTTTGATGGATTGAAGGTCTGTTGTTTAGTTTGGATCCCTGCATTAGAGTCCAGACTGAGAGAGAATTCTGGGGAACCTAGCTCAGTATAAATGATTTTATTTTTTTTTCTCCTTCTTTTTGAAGAATTATTACTTACCTTTTTTTTTTTCTGAAAGGAAACTGAATACAACTTGGCTTATACCTCAAATCCTATTTATGATAAAATACCATCCATTGCATAGCATTATGTGTAGTTTTGCAGTAAGAGAGACAGGATGGAACATGCTGGATCTTTACCCAGAGAAATTTTTTGCAGCACAGTTATTATCCCAAGACAAGTAAACCATATGACATTAGGAGTAGCTGAGGAGAATCAGTTGTGGAACAAACCTGAAATAATATTCTATTGGTTCCAATAATGATAATAGGGAAAAATGAGAATGTTTCTTTATTTTTCACATGTTTTCAAGATTGGCTTTTTCAAAAATAGCTTAAAAATGACAGTGATTCCTTGGAAAACGAGCCAGTTATCTAAAAGTAAAATAGTGTGTTGATTGTGTGTGTATATGTGAGTATACATGTAAAATTTAGATAGTGTTTAATACTTTGGAATAGGAAGTGAAAGAAAGAAGAAGAATCAGTGCTTCTGATGTGTGTTTTTTTTTCTTTACACCCCCCCCCCCCCCAACACCAAACAAAAAGAAAACCCAAACACCAAATCATACTAAAAATTAACATTCAAAATTGCAGGTGTGCCAGCATATTTAATTTTAGGTTTGGGAATTGAGACTATAAACAGATATTTTTCTGCAGTAAAAATATTTGGTTGTCAAAATTTACCTGTAATATATTTTAATAACACATGGTTGAGTGGCCTTTCATTGTGATATTCCTAGTGCAAAACTTAAATACAATTGTGGTAATGCTTTTAGACTTACGATATATAAAGAATCACTAAAAAAATTATTTAAAACTGCTTCTCAGAAAAATGTAGCTGAGACACTTGTATAAAAACTAGAATGCTGGGGATTAATGATCCTTGCTAAATGCACGATAAAAATCTGTAATTTCATTTGGAACTTCAGATGGTGGGGAGATACAGCAACAGATGGTTCTTGGCCTGTTTACTCTCAGATGTTTTCAGTTCATCATGATTTCTAATTCCTGCTGTTCCATCACACTTGAATCTCATCTGCAGGATGGCTGTGCCATTCTTTCTTCAGCAAAAGTTTGTATTTGCCACACAAAGGGTTGACTATCTCTAACTGGAACAGGGAATAATAAAGTGGACATACTTTTGCAGAACAGCTTTAATATCATTAGTGCATACTTTTTAAAAATAATAGGTATATGCTGTTTCTGGTGAGTGTATTTCCTGAACACTCTTGTTGATGTCAGTAAGAGAAGATTACACAGTTACTTATGAGACAAAAATATAATAAGACAAAATGGCTTAACTTCCTGAATGAAATCTATAGGAAATTGTTTTTTGCAATTAAAGTACTGGAGAAATTGTATCAGTAACTAAATGATGTAAAATATCTTACTGGTTTTGGTACATACAACAGGTATAAAAGGGCAGAGTGGATAAAACCTCTTAGAGTTCAAACTGATAATACAAAAGCTTTGGAGTATGCTTTGACACTGGAAGCAAAAGCTGTACCCGAGTGCCATGCAGCACTTGTAGTTGACGGTGCCATTTTTAATAGCTCTGTTTTTCTCCTAATACTATGTTGAATTTCTACATGTTTTTACTGCTGTATCTACCCTTTCACTGTGTTTCCTCAGAGTAAATTCTAGTTTTCTTGACAAATTTGACACACCCCCAGCCCCAAGAAAAAACAAAAGCAAAAACATTCCTGGAAAGCCTTTCTGGTGCAGGAGATACTTCCAATCTGAAATGGAACAGTAGAACCTCACTGATGCTTCACTTGGTCCTCACACAGCTTTGGTAAATATATGGTATTAAACCTTTTTGGACTGTAAAATAATTTACATGTAAAACCATTTATAAAAGTGTGAACCATAAATTAACAATATATTTTGTATGTTTAAGCAATGAAACACAATTATTGTGTTCAAAAAGAGGTTTTGAAAGGAGAATTTGATCAACTGATGACTGTTGGGACCAGCTGGTCTTTAGTGTAGTTACATGTTAGGTCTCATTAGCTGTTGTTACCAACATAAAGCAGAAACATTTTATAGGCTGTTTAAGAGGATCAATTAAACTATGCACCCATACTTCTAAAAGGAATGAAAACATTTGGCTTTGGGCCAGCACATCTGGATAATGAGAGACATTCAGCTAGCAGCATGGTTTGCAAAGTTGTACGTGTGAGGTTTTTGCAGAGGTTCTTCAGAGGTGCTGCACTGATGGCTGTGGAGAGTGGGGCTCTCCACTGGTGTCTGGAATGGAAGTGCCACTACCAGTGTCAGTGTTAGCGTTACCATTCTGTTCTGCCTGTCTAGGTAAGATGTTACAGGCTCCTTGCTTTTTCAAGTCTTTGGCTTTCTTCTGATGTCTTCCAAAATAACAGCAGTGATAATGGCTTGAGAGTATGATATACATGAGTAGAAGCTTAAAAGGATGTGGAATTAAATCTTTGTTCTGCAACATCTAATTGTCCGCATTCTTCCTCTGCTTTTTTTTTTAAGACCCTTTTCTAGATATATTCCTTTAATAATAATATTTCCAATTGGACTACCTCTCTTTATAATAAAAATGCATTATTAAGCTCCCTCATACGCCTGAATTACTATTTTTTGGTTGGGTTAATATGTTGCTTTCAGTTTGTAAAATTACCTTTTCTGATGCTACAGTCTCTGAAAGTATCTCATATACCAGATCTAGGGTTATGTGGCTTTCTGACATCCAATATTATTGTTAAGTTCAACTTGATCACTTTAGTTTTCCCTAGTACTAGGCACATCACTGGACACGTTACAAGCTGCTGTAAGTTATACATTACAAGTTCCAATCTTACTTCCACGGGCTGGCAGCACGACTCTTACTGAATTTGATTTGAGGTTTGTGTGCGTGTCCATTCTACTCACGAGATATTATTCTGATCGCCCTAGCTCAGAGATGCTCTACGACAATGAGTACTGAGAGCAAATTGATACCGAAAAAGCTGCTCAAAGAAACTCTCTAAGACTCGATTTTGGAGTTTTAGAAAGCAGGCGTTCTTTACTGCAGTGCTGGGTGCATGGGGGATCACTCCACCTATTGTGCACACTGTCAGGCCTTTTGGTTGTGCAGGTTAAGTACATGTTCTACATACATATTCACTAGATTTCCGAGAAATGTTATATACATTAGTTTTCCGGGAAACTATTAGCATATGCAAATGTCCTTTACATAGGTGCATTGAAGGTCTCTGGTGGTCTTCAGGAGTGCTCTGGTGGTCTTCCATAGTTTTCCTCACTTGTCCGCTACTTGACACTTCTCGGATGATTCTGTGCAGTGTGATCTTCTGCATGTTTGATACATGTTATCCTAAAGAATGCTCGTTAGTGCTTCTATTATCTATGTTTACATTTTGACATAATTCACATGGATACTTCTAAACTAAGTTACTTAAAAGGGCTAAAGTCCTTATCTTCTTCAGTGGGGGCTTGTCTGGGATGGCCCAGAATCTGCAAGGCCATCCAAAAGCAATTTCTCACGCATTTTGCAACATACAGAACCCCCCATCCACCACTGATCAGCAAACAATTGGGTAAAAAAACAGCAGCGCCATTGTATTCAGAAAAACATCCTGCATCAAAATAGAAAGATTTTTGAATGCAGGGATGATTGGGGGCATTCAATATAAAGAAGAGATGAATAAGAAGGTCAGGTTACTTATTCTGAGTAATAAACAGTTTAGCTAAAATACCTTTTTTTGTAATATAAGAACAATGAATTGTTGAATTTAAGGGGCAACTGATTTTGTAGCAATAAGACAAAATTTTTAACACAACATGTTATTAACCTGTGTCACTCACTGACTGGGGGAAAGAAAGGATAGAGACCAAACAATCAGTAGTTATCTAAGTACCTAATCCTTTTCTAATAATTAATGTTTTCACTTATAAAAAGGAGCTATGGTTTGGAGTTTTTGTTTGGTGGTTTGGGTTGGTTTTTTTTTTTCAGTCTCAGGCTTTATATGTAAACCTAGCACTACCTGATGAAGATACTCTTCTGTAGACTTGTTAATTTCTGTGTTACAGCCTGCATTAGATTTTCTAATGCTTCTCCTCACTGTTAAGCACAAGGTCCTGATTATGGCAGACCAGCTTTCTGATCTTGTAAAAACTTTTTTTGAAATCCTATTTCTGTATTAGCTTAATACCTTTTGAAGTTATAATAGTGATGCTTATTACTATGTTTATTGAGTCTTTCTTGAAATACTGAATTTTTAACCTAGTTAGAAGTTTGCTCTTGCTTCCCTTCCTCATGCTGCTATTTCTCTTAATCTGATTTTTTTTCTGCTATAAGAAACCCAAATCAAAGATATGAGTTTTATACAGTGGCCTGCTGTTACAGACTTGTGACCATTTTCATTTCATCTTGTTGTGAGATCCAAACCTTGGTCTTCCTATGGAGAATGGTCTGCCTACTGATTTTATAAGTATTACCTCAAAGTTGACAGTTCCATTATTCATAACAAATGGCAGAGCCTGAAGGGTAGCTTAGGTGCTTTGAAACCTATGTTACATGGGGACTCCAGGTAGTGACTACACTGACTGCAATGGTGACACATGCTCTTATAAATAGCCAGCACTGAAGGAGGCATACTGCTCCCTCTAAATGAGACTGGCTCATCCTTCTGGTAACTGTGGTGATGGTGTGTAAATGCACCCTGAGAACCTAACAGAAGGGTCACTGATGTGGGAGAAGAAAGAGTAATGGAAGAGAACAGGAGACAGTGGATGGAAGAAATAGCTACATCCAGCACTCTGAGAAGTGGTAGATGTCTTCTAGACACTAACTAGATATTATAATATAAAGACAGACTTTTCCAATAGAGGAAAAAGATTATATTCAAAGCATTTTCATTGGCCATAGACAGTAAGAGAAAGGAAACAGGTTGTATGCTTAGTCCAGCATCTAATTTGTCCATAGCTAGCATTTAGTTGTAGAGGATTGTTCCTTGCTGAAAAAGGTTGCTGAGCTTTGTTATTGCTTCGTTACACTGTTCTGGTACCATTTTAGTGTAGCTTTCGGTAAACATTTGCAGACAGCTCTCCAACTCACACAGCATGCAGCTTTTTGTTGGCTGAGTAATTAAAAAAAAAAAAAGTTTGTTTTTCCTAGCTCTGGTTGCCCCCTATCTCACAATATACTGACTCTTAAAATATATTTTATTCTCTTTAGCTATTAATATTGAAAACCAGTTCCAGTTGAGTAGATCCTATCTCAGATGCTTGGCCTGCTTACTCCCTTTGTTCAGCTACTCCAGTGTCTGTTCCTCAAATTAAGCTGTCCACCTGGTGGCACAGTTTTTCCATTTCCTCCTTCTGGATTATGGAACAGGCATCATCTGTGGAGAGTTCAAAAATCTTTTTCAGAACCGCATTTTATTTATTTATGTATTTAATTTAAAGCATTTATCTTTCAAAACCAGACTTGCCTGCTTTGTTCAGTTGGGTGTTAATCACCGTATAGTGGTTTGTACATTTGGTGAGAACAACTGTGTACTTTGCATATTTAATTGGCCTGAAGTAAAAATTCATGTTCCTCAATTAATGTCAACAAACAATTCCGCTCTGATTCTGTAAATACACACTATCTTTGTTTGTTTCAGACTGCAAATTATATAGTTTGTGTAGCAGTCGTCACAAGATTCAGGGATAGTGGCTGAGCCTCTTTTCCAGTTTCAACTTTAACATTTAATAATATGTATCCTATTTAAAGTACTTTAAATATATTTTTAAACCTATATTGTACTTATATAGATAGAGATAATATTTATCTGTTAATTATCAAGTAATATATTACTATCACCATTTCTGTTTATAATATAGCTTATTACTAAATATTAAACATATTAAGCTATTAATTCAGAAACTTGAGAGGTTTAAAGTAAGCTATGTAATGCCATGCCACTGCATGAAGAAGTAATATACTTTCTAGATATTAAAAGCAAGTTAAAACAGAAGCAAAAAGCCAGACTCAAGTGAATCTCTACATAAAGCATAAAAAGATAATTCTTGCCTCTTTTATGAAAGATGGTAACAGTTCCTGGGAATATTTGTAAGGTTGCCTGGACAATTTCACAGTTTGTTAGTAGGAAAGAAAGTAGTTAGTCTATTCTTGTGCTATGCTGACTGGCACATAGGTGTTACTGTATACCATGTCGTATAGTTGTAGGAACGCAAGTCTATAAATTTATAAAGAAAATATCAACAGATAAAGTGAGAGTTTTAAGTACACTCTTTCAGTTAGATTGGTATCCACGCTCCTTTAAATTCTTCAGTAAAGTCTAATACTTCTGTGAGTCATGGCTTTTCCCTGCAGAGGATCTTTCCCAGTATGCCACATTTGTTCAAGTGTAGAGGAGTTCTTTATTATGCTTGTGTGAGTTTGTCCATTGCAAATGTTAGATGCATCGCCCCTTAATTCCCAGAATCAGCCTTTGGTGCATTTTAAAAGTTTATGTTAGTTTATGTTGTAATTGCCACCTTCTGCTATTTCTGTAATGAGACCTATTTAAGTGATATAATTCATGCTGAAGAATGTGGACATTATGTATTGCAATTCTTTTTGGGAGCTGTAGTGAAAATAATCTCTTCATAGCAACTTGCATGAAAACTCTTTTTACTGATATTTCAATTTAAAGATGATTCCTAAAGTTTGTTCTGTTTTTAAAAAGAAAAAAGTTGTTAAATAGGAAGATCTTATCTTGAGAATGCAAATAATGAAGTTATTATTCAAATGTCATCATCTGATACTGCTATAACCATTTCAGCATCTTTTTTTTTCTACCAGAAAGCTTTCTGCTTCTGATGTGTTTAGAAATAGCTTTAATATTTATTGTTAGTAAGATCCTCCTCAAAATCAACTTTTACCTTGCCTTTTTATGTTAATACAATTAACTTTCTATATTTATGCTGTGTTTTTAATTCAGTTCTATTTAGACAGGATTTTGACTTCTGAAGGATGTCTTTGCCTCTAATAACATCTTTAATCTTCTGAATAATCATGCCTGGTGTATTTGATCCATTGGATTCATCTTGGTTCATAGTATGCATTTCCTTCTAGTCTCTAACATGACTTCACATTAGTCTTCATGCTGTCCATAATTATTCTATCCTTTTATCTGCTCTTTTTAATTTCTCTTTGATGAACTACTTTTTTTGTACCTTGTCTTCTAAAGCTAAATATCGCTATAGTTTTTTTGCCTTTTCCTTTTCTCTGAAATATTAAATCTAAATACATTATGGTCAGTCTCATATGCCTTGTGTCAGGACTCTGGACTTTTTGAAATTAGGAAAAAAAACCCCCAACCCTCACAAAACCCACAAACCTGCCAGCTCTAGGATTCTGAATCAAAGAATTCAGTATGTATTATATCTAAACGTTTATCCTCTGCATCATTTCATGTTGTGTAAATCAGAACCTGCTGAAGTCTCTCATTAGAACTTACTAATGCCTTACTTTCTTCCTCTCTAGTTTCACTGTACACATCTATGGTTCCTAGTAGTTTTCTAGCCCTTCTTGGTTTTAAAATAAACCAGCAAAACCCCAAACATGATGATTCCATACTCTTCTTAGGCAACTGTACTGTTGTTCTACACTCCTTAATGTTAGAAGAAACTTTCTAATACCTAATGTGCATTTCTTCTGCAATGTAAACCTTTTAGTTTTCCTCTTATTCATCATAAAAGGTTTTGGCAAGCAGAATATGAGTTTTTGTAACCTACCAGCATGTTTTCCCTAATCTTGTCTTCCTTCTCTTCTAACTCTTTTTTTTTTTAAAAGAACTTTTTCTTGTCCTCTGGTCATTCCTCTTGCTTTTTTCCAGTTTCTCTCCTGTTAAGTTTGCATGTTTCTTGAAGGGTAATGCCCCAAATAGGTTGTGAGGCCATCTGAAGTTTTGCATGTTGAAAAATTGAAGTATTTCCACACAAGTCAGCTTATACTGGTATACATCTTGTATATGTGTTCCAGTATAATGCTTGTTTTTTTCCACAAAACATAAGTTTACTTGGTTTGTGAACCATTCTGCATCTCCAAGATCAAAGCATTCACCTGGAGAAAAGATCATACCTAGATAGGACTACTTCCAAAACCAGAAGCTTATCAGCAGCTTAGTGTTTGGTGGCAGCTACTGAGTATTATATCATGCTAAAATAACGAAATGTTCTAGTGCTGTGTTTAATTGGGAATTGCTTATTGCTAGAATAAATACACAACTTCAAAGGGCCTCATGGGACAGTATTTATCGAGAAGCTGAGAAAGTGACTTCTGAGGCAGAACTACAGCACCTTTAAACAGTAAAAGGTGGGAAGGAAACATATGCCTATTTATGTGGATGATCATTAAACATGGAAATAAAGCATTGATATCTGTATCAAACATGATACTTTTACTTTAAAACATTCCAGAAACATGTCCAAAATCATACTTCTAAGAAGTTAATCATTGTTTATGGGCGAATTTGGTCATTTTTCTTCTCTCAGTCTATAAAAGGCTTTTTTGCAAAAAGGTTGGGGTTTAGGTGTTTGATTACTGTATTGTATTTTTGCTTGATATTCAGTCAGATGTTTTAAGCTTGGTAGCAGCCTATGGGGAGTGTAATACTTGAAGTGAAACAGTTGATCCTGCTGAGGATAGAAACTTAATGAAGAATTTGATTATCAGATGCATTAAGAGAAAGGAGAAACATTTGAGTGGGCACAGAGGCAGCTCTACTTTATTGAGTTCCTTCCCAACCCCACCTGAGATTCCATGGTTCAGATCCAGAAGATACTCTTCTACTGCCTGTCTATTAGTATGTTGGCATGCAGAAACAAGAAGACGAAAGTGCAGCTGTTGTTAGGATCTAACATTTTGGAGCTTGTCTTCAAAGGCACATAAAATCTGTTTTTCTGACATGTAGAACACCTTGTGAATTCTGTTCATTTGGGGAAAATAATAGGCTACTCAACAATGGCATCCTTTTTGAAATGTCTGTATTTTAAAAACTTTAGTGAAGACACTTTAATGTTGGGATGGATGTTGTAGAAAGGAATTGGATGCTTGTAAGTTGACTTAAGAATCTGGTGTTTACTATTCTGTCCAGTTGCTGCAGCATTGCTGTTGTACTTTCTATTCTTTTTAGTGATTTATCTTTTTGAAAAGTCATGTATGCAATGAGGTGAAAATTTAGAGACTGGGAGTGGAAAAGTTGCAGCCATTCCTTGTGGAAAATTTCCATCCCTTTTCTTGTCTGAGCAACACAAAGATGTGGGGAAGGAGGGACATAATTCACCTAAAAATCAGCATCTTTTTGGAGACTCCATGGGGGCAGCAGGCCCCTTCACAGTTTTCAGTGAATAATCTAACAAGTAACCATTTCTGAAAGGTCCTGTTCATGTGAAATCCTCAGTCAGGTGCATCTTTCCACTCGTTCAACTCCTGTTATTTGCTGCCCCTTCTGTGTGTGGATTTGACTAGTCCTCTTGGGAGAGCTGCTGTATCCCTACTTGGCCATGTGGGTTTGGTAGGTTTGAGACAAGTTGGTTTTTTTTTCCTCTACAAAGGTCTGTTTCATTTCAGACTCTGGATTTTTGAGTTTTCACTGCAACATCTGTAGTTGTATTTTCAGCTTCCAAACTTGTAGAGTTATCCAAGTCTTTAAAGATCTAGAAAACATGGCAAATGCCCTGTGATACGTTCTGTTGGTGTTAACTTCATTTTTGCTTTCCCTATCTGCTGTGTATAAATTTTTAAAATTATTCCCTGTTTCCTTTCTAGCTTTTTGTACTGCTCTTTTTATGATTTTTCTCTACGTGATTATCTTGTGTTAAGTCTGAACTACTTAGCCTGTGAGTGCATTTGTCTTTTGCACCATTTCAGACAGAATTTTGTGCTTATTTCAACCAAATGTTGCAGATGGGTGAGTTTCTTGTTGTCAAGTGAAGTACTCCTTATGAAACATTCGTCCCCCCGCTTCTGGTTTTTCTTTGGCTTTCCTCTTCCCCAGCTCCTTCAACTGTTAAAATTTTCTACTGTCTGTAACAGTACTGAGCCTTGCTAAGTTATAGGTTGTTTAAGCATTACAATATTCACAAATGTCTGCCTATTTGTTTTTTTTTTTTACATGAAGAAATGACCAACGCCCTAGAAACTTGCATCAGTTACCTCTTCGCTATTATATCTGGAATACTCCATTTGCATTTATTCCATTTATATCCCATTTAAAAGTGTGATGTACATCCTGCTGCTTTTCGCTCATGTTGTATTCTTTCTCCACCCTGTTGTCCTTTGTCTTTGCTCATCTGATGCTGATCATTTTTGTTGTTGTTGTTATGTTTTCAAATTAATAGTGCTTTTAATGCTGTAGCGGTAACTAGGTCTCACACCTGCCTGGACAACATAGTGATGACATGAAAACAGCCCACCCCACCCCCCGGTTGTCTCTGTCTCTAGCCAGGTTTGACCTTTAGCACGTGGCAAGCATGAGGTGGAAGCACACAGCCTTTTTCTCCTATTGCGATGAATCACCTCTTCTCTCCCTCCCAACAGAGAGAAAACACCTTATCTTCTGAAAAAGTAACAGCTGAGGCATGTATCTGGCTGATGCTGGAAATAAGTACTGCTGCATGTATATTCTCTGAAAATACCGTTATTGGAGCTAGACTAGTGTTGGACATCTTGGTTTGCTTTGCAGAATGGGATTTGCCTTTGGTGGTACAGAAGAGAGAAGTTTGGCTTACCTAGACAGCTTTTTAGTCCATAACTTCCACCTTCGTGTGACTTTTTCTTGGAAAAATATAATTAAGCCATTGAAGCCAGCATACTTCAGTATCTACAGAATATTCAGACTTTATTGGGGTTTCTGGGACAAGCTTTCATTAGGCGAGGATGGCGGATGTAAAGCAGACATCAATCGTTTGGTGGAAAATAGCTTCAAATTGAGATTAATAAAGTTGTTTATAAGATTTGACAAAGGCTGTCCTAATATCACCAGATTCAGTAATGTCCACATTATTTGCTCTAATTTAATCAACCAATTTACCTAAACATCTTTGTAGTGTAATCAAGAAGCTCTCAGGCTTTTTAATTATTTTTTTTATTCTTAAACTTTTAGAAAGTTAAATACTTACTTTCCTGGTGAAGAATTTCTGGCTTTGTAAAAATTTTTTATATGTGTGTATATATATGTGTGTGTGTATTTATACGTATATACATACATATATACACCTTTATTAAATCTGGGAACACCCCTGTGAAGTGGGAATGTACTGTTGTCCCTGTTTTGGAGGGAGCTGAGCTGACCTGGCTCTTGACAGGATGTCCATCATCTGAACAGACATCCATCAGCTGAAAAGGTAGTAACTTCAATTCTAAATGAGAAGGTAGTTGGTGGGAGCACTTGAAGGTATGGGAAGGCTGAGGGCTGGGTGCATAAAGGGAGTGACACAGAACAGCACTTAGCACTCCTGTGCTTTACTTGTGGGCAGCTGGCAACAATAGTGTGAGCTGCAACTCTTACGTACCTAGAAATGGAGTTTGCAATAGCTGAGGTGTAAGGAAGTATTTAAGAAGTCATGTGGGAAATGGATATATCCATTCTACTCCCTGGGTATTTTGTCTGAAGGACTGCAATCCATGGGAGTGCCTTCATCACCAAGCTGTATGATAATGCTTCATTTTCATATGTGCTGATAAATTCTGTCTGGCTTAACGAGTCCTTCGTGTCTATTTTTCACTCCTGCTGTACAGGTATTCCAGGCCTCCTCTTCCTCCTCTCTCTGCTTGGTGGGTAGAGAAGTCATGGGAGATAGAGTTGTAATCTTCCTGAGCTGCATTGAAGTTAAATAAGTGAATGATATTCCTCTGGAATATTTTCACAAAAGACTGTTTTTCTGGATTAAATCTGTGGCTGCAGCCCTTTTTAATGAACTCAAGAGTGTTAATGGGCACTGGATGTGAACTAAGCCAACCAGGGATAAAACTTAGGGATAAGTGTGTTTAGTCCAGCCATTCTGGTTGGGTTTGGATATGGAATAGATGTTAAACCACCCATCTCTGGCAAAATGAGAGCAGTTTTGGGCATGCTCGGAAGCATAACTCAATGTGACTCTAGAACTCCACCAGGAAAAACTTAGGTGCCCGTAAGATCTTAAGTGCTGAAAGGTAGACTAGGAGTTCAGGGATTATACTTTTCTGTCCAAACTAAGAAGACCTCGCTTGTAGGTAATTCCTTGAGGCAGGTGTTTGCTCCTGGCCTTACAGTTCTGAAGGTGCCCAATATAATAAGGATTTACACTATCTGGCAAAATGTTACTGTTATACAAGGAAATTGAGGGATCTCCTCTCTGCTCGTACAAGCGATAGTGATTTTACTATCCATTCACCTGTCACCGGCTGACAGATTGAACTGAAGCCAGGGAACTGGCAGCTTGCTTCTTGGGTTCTGATAAAGAAAAATCAACATTACCAGGAGTGTTCATATTAACCTTCTGTATCTATGTCTAATGGTAAGGACCACTTTGTGAACTTCTTTCTTTCTGATATCCAGCATTTAATGTGTTCATAGCTGTTCTGTTTTTCTTCTTTGTACTATAATCTCGGTCATAGTCTGAGAGTCATAGCTAATAGGGTTTTTTGTTGGTGGTTTTTTTCTTTTCCCACCTTCAGCTGAAGTAGAGATTAGGAACATAATGTAGAATGGACATGTGCTTTTTTAGGATGGCATCCCCTATGTAAGTTGTGACATGGATCTTGTGATACCTTTTCAGTAGTGATCTGCCTTTCAAGTTTGAAATGAAAGTTTAAAAAAAACAAACCAGAGGACTAGTTCTGGGTTCTGTCTTCTATTAGTTTGGGTCCTGGGACATGGTGCTTTGTGAACTCTGGTATTGCAAAAAAAAAAAAAAAAAGAAAATTGTGTTCAGAATGCTGATAGAAGTAATGAAAGGAAAATGACACCGTTTATCTTAGTTTCTCATTGGTCTTTATTCAGTTTAAATAGAAGATGTATGTCAGACAAAGGATTCAGTTGACTGATTGCACTAGTTCTAGATTGAGTAACTCCTATTTAGAAGTTTTGAACTCTTACACCAGTTATAAGAAGCATATTAAAGAAAAAAGAAAATACATAATAATTTTTTTTTGGCTCATAGGTCATAAAAAGGTCTCCATGCTTTGTCAGATAATAGTAATTGTGAAATAGTTGGTAAGATGTGCATTTAGTGCTGTTAGTCTCATTAAAGAGAGCAGATTAGAACTTGTTGACTGCAGTAATAAGCAAACTGTTTTTTGCTAAGAATAAAAAATTTCTTACTGACACCTGTTGATTACAAGGAAAGCAAAGGCAATGTGGAGACTTACAAAGCTCTACCTCCATTGTAAATAAGCAGTTGTATTATGTTCTATATAAAGAACGCAGGAAGTCTGCTTAAAGACTGTTTTGTATCTGTAACAATGTTAAATGTTAAAATATAGAGTAGAAAATTGCTGAAAAACTTCTAGCTGATAGTACAAAAGATGTTAATCTGAAAATACATTTACAAGAAATGCATTTCTGTTTAGTTTTACAGAGGGGGGAAAATGATAACTTTCTATCTACAATTTTTTTTAGTATTTGACAAAACTGATTATTTCACTCAACCATGTTTCAAGGCTACATACTTATATCATTAAAAAAATAAGAGTTATTTCAGAATGTTTTTCTACTGTATTTTGTCCAGAGCTAGAGCAGTTTTGGGAGAATGAATGCTTTAATCTTGTTTCAGTTGCCCATTTCCCTCTGTAATCTTAGTAGTTTATGAGATCTTTTGAAAATGGCTTTTTTTGCAGTTCTTCTATGGGTAATAAATTGGTGTAATGAATTGCATGTTCGTGATTCAGGGTAGTGTTTTGGCCTCTAGAATTCTCATTACTTTGTATAATCTACGAGATGGAAAATGCAGCTCAGGATATGATTACCTGACTCACAAACTCATTTTTTGATGTGCTATCAACCAAGCATCCCAAGTCTTTTTTTCTACAGTCGCCCCCTGGTTTGTCTTAAACCTTTGCCAATGCATGAGTTTTCCCCAGGTGCAAGACTCCGCATTTGTTTGAGGTTCTTGTCAGCCTATTTTTTCAGGTTGTAGAGCTCCTTCTGAATGGCAACCCTATGCTTAAGTCTATCAACCATGTCCCCATCCCACCTATGTGGTGTCTCAGCAAACTTGCCAGAGTAATTCCATTCTGTTCCATTGTCCAGGGTGTTGAAGTTAAGTTGCGTTCATAGATGCTGTTCCTCAGGGGTTGATCTCTGTAACATAGTGCTAGTTAAACTATGAAGAGTGCCAGTTAGACCTCGGAGTATTGACAGCTACTCTTTGAGCCTGGTAATCCAAACAATTTCTCACCTGTCTTGCAGTCTATGCATCCCTCCAGTTTGGCAACAAAATACTATGAGACTGCATTGAAAACCTTGCAAACTTAAAGGTAAACAACATCCCTGGTACTTTCCTTTTGCACTGAACCAGGCATCTCACTGCAGAGGCCAGATTTATCAGGCATGATTTGCCATTTGCAAATCCATGTTGGCTGTTTCCAGTCACTTTGCTGTTGTTCTTGGGCTTGGAAGGGGCTTCCACGAGGACCTGTTCTGCAGTTTTTGGGAGACTGAGGTGAGGGTGGTCATCCTGTTGTTCCCCAGGTGTTTCTTCTTCAACTTTTTGAAGGTGACTGTATACATTTACCTTTTTCCAGGGGCATCCACCAATCACCACTACTCTTTAGATGTGATATTCTTGTCCAGCATAATATATGCATCCCATCTAGATCCATAAGCTAGCATATTTCCAGTTTGGTTAAGTGGTCCTTAAGCTGATCCTTCTTTCCTGCAGGTAGTACTTCTGTCCTCCATACTCTACTGCTAGGCACTGGGGCCTGAGAAGCCAAAGAGTAGACCTTGCTGGTGAAGATTGGCAAGGTATTGAGTGTCTTAGCCTCTTTCATGTCCTTTGTTACTAGGTCCTTCCTCTCTTTCAGCAGTGGGCCTGTGATGTCCTTGCTTGTAGAAGGATATCCAGTATGCTCATAGAATCCCTTCTTTTTGTTCTTCGCATCTCTTGCTAGTTTTAGCTTCAGCCGTGGTTTTTCTAATTCTATCCCTGCATGCCTGGAAAGTTCATCTGTGGTCCTGCTGGGTAACTTGGCTCAGGTTCCACCTTCTGTAAGCTTCCTTTTTGTTTTTGAGCTTCCTTAGAAAGTTCCACATTTAGCCAAATAGCAGATCAAATGGACCCTTCTCATCCTCTATGGAGGTTGTCCTTGAAGATCAACAGCTCTCTTGGGCACCTTTGTCATTCACGACCATCTCTCGTGAGATCCAGTCAAGCAGATTCCTGAATAAGCTGAAGTCAATTTTCCTATAATCCAGGGGTTTTTCTTTGTTCTGTAACTTGCCTTCCTCATTTCCCTTAGAATCTTAAGCTCCACTGTCTTGTGGTTGCTGCAGTCAAGGCAGCTGCTGACTTCCATGTCCCTTATTAGGCTGTTTTTTAAAAATTTGTAAGTAGAAAATTCAGTAGAGCAACACTCCTTGTCAGTTTGTTCAGCATTTGTGTCAATACTTGTCCTCAATGCATTTGAAATCTGGATTGCTTGTGCCCTACTGTGTTGCTCTTCCAGCAGATGAACTGGTGGTTCTACTCCACTATGAGGACCAAGGATAAGTGTGTGAAAGCTTCCCTTGTTGCCCTGTCCTGTGTATGCCTCTCACCTCATATCTCCAGCACCTCAAGAGCTTGGTTTAGTTACATTTAGAAGACACCTTCCTCATGATTCCCAAATTTCTTTTGGTATGTAGAAGCAGTAATTAAGTAGAAGTGTAGTTTAGGTGAGACTGAATGTGTTTGCCATCCAAAGACAAATGACTTATTTTTGGTGTATATCAGGTAAATGCTTGTTTTTGTTTCCATATATTTCGGCACACGAACAGATGATTTAAATGTTGTCATTTCTGCCTCAGTCTATAATTTAATTTGACCTAAATAATCAATGTACACCTACTCATCTATATCTTCTTCACCACAGAGATACTTGTGTTGAGCTGTTTGTATTTCCTATACTGCATATCCTAGGATCAAGATTAAAAAATTTCAGTATTACATTTTGATAAAAGTGATCTGTACTGGTGGTAGGTGCAGTGTAGGAAACTAAAGTCTGATCTAATGTGTTGAATGTGTTGAAAATGTGTTGAAAAACAATAGCTAATGTGTTGGCTGGTTTGTTAGCCAAGTTTTGAAAGGAAAAAAATATACCAAACAAACACTGCACACACATCCCCTGCCCCAATCCACCAAAAAGCCCAGAAGTGGTGACGTGCTGCAGCTTTTCGGACAGTTTTCAGGAATACACTGTTATAATGGTGGTGGTATATATTAATTCAATATTATCTGTTTGTCTTCAGAAGCATTGTATTTCTTCTGGGAATGAAGCTTTATGAAAAAGAACAAAGAGTACAAACTTGGTTGTTTTTGGAAAGGGTTTTAACTCTACTTAACTAGCTGAATATATTTTTAATATTCTGTTCTTTTTGAATGTGGATAAGAATACCTTGTGTAAGGTAATACTGTCTGCTTTGAATTATAATGAACATGCAAAATGTAAAGGATCTGTTATTTAATCTTTAGGATTTTAAACATTTAATCAGTGTGGGTTGGGTGTTTCTTTTGGTTTTGTCTGTATCATCTGTTTTAAAATATATCTTAAAACCTGGCACAGGCTTCAAGCCATCAAGAAGATGAACAAGTGGTCCTTGTCAGAACAGATCAAAGTGGAAGGGCATGGCCTGTGACCACACCAGCTGAACCACAGGAGCCAAAAGGAGGACGGAGAAAGCGACAGATGGTAAGTTTTACAAATGTGAGTATTAAAGTGTAATTCTGAAATGATTTTGTAGTTTTACTTTTATGATGCCATAATTAATATGTGTCTTATCAGAATGTCAATAGGTAGTTAAAAAGTTCCTTTCAGAAGATGATTGTAATTAAGTGTTAGAGTACATATTTATTAAGCATGTATTAAGTTTATTTTCAGACTGCATTTCCCTAGGGATTACTTTGGGGCTTATTTAAATGCACATTCAAGGAAACGTAATTTTTTCAAGTTATCACAGTCTCTTAGCCAAGTAGTTTATATTACATAAAGTTACATAAATAATGAAGATTAGCAGAGGTGAATATTTTCAAAATAAGAAAGATTTTACTGAGATACTCAGGGGCTAATTTTCCTTTCCTTTTCTTCTGATCAAAAATACTGCTACTGCTGATAGTAAAAATTATGACCTAATCTTTGTAACAAAGTGCTTTGGGGAGCAGTGAGAAGCTTGAAGCCTGGAGCAGTGTTTTATTCTTAGGATAATTGCTTGCAACAGTAAATAAACTAATATTTCGATCCTCTTGGGATGAGAGGAGATGACAACACCTCATATTTCTAGCAGGTGTGTTCTTGATGAGTAGGACAGATCAGTTTGTAACACTGCTATGGAGGAGCGAAAGGCACAAGAGGGTGAGGAATTGGTTGTCATCCTCCTGTTGTTTCCATTTTGGAAAATGCCATCTTGCTTTATGTTAATGACCATTCCCTATGCTCCTTCAGGATTTAGTTTAGTCCTGTCCTAGAGGACAAATTCTGTTTTCCTGTGCAGTCTGTCTAAGATGGCAACATTTCCCAGAAGAGGTACCACATTTATACAGGTTTTCAGTACTGTCTGTTATTGCTGTGTTTCAGTAGTGTCTGTGACTTCACAATTCAAAAGCTTCTGTAAATAATGAAGATTAGTTTTTGGAATATTCCATTTTTGTGAGCTGATTAACTGTTTCAGTGAATTACTGTACATCCTTCCTGAGCGGTAATGTTGTAGCTTAAGGTAATAAAGGATATAGCAGCTGTGGGAAGAGGCTGTATTTTTATTTAGACATACTGATGCAATTGAAGAAAGGTGAAGATGTTCTTTTTCTTAAGTCAAATGAAGCAGCAAGCCCAGTTGTTTCAGATGTGCTTAGCTTGATTCATGATTCTTTGAACTTGTTGAAATTACTAGCATCTGAGTTTTATAGTTGATCTTTCTCACTAGGTTAATATTTATTTTCAATATGTTTGGTTCCAGTTCCCTACTCATATAGATAAAGAAAGAATAAGGTATTTTCAGGATGATGATAGTATGAACCTGAAGGATTTGGTCAAAAATGAGAAGATGAGAACAGCAGAGGATCAAAACTCACTGTTCATGCGTATGGTGTCAAAGGTAAGGTGTTGTGTGTATGGCTTTTTAATTAAGCATTTTATTAGAAATATCAGGGAGGACATGAGTCCTCAGTGCTGTAGGTATGTTGCTTTTGGTTGAGAATTCTGATTGTCTTGAATAATAATCAAGTCTGTTGTAAGACGGTCCTCATAGATGTTATCAAAGTGATGGAGACTTGTATGCATGCAGGAAATGTGGTGTGTTCAGTTCCTCTGCCTGTAGAATTTGATGTTTTTGAGGTGAATGCTTTTAGAGTGTGTTGTACATTAATAGGTTACTTACGCCCAACAAAGCATGTTTTCCCCAAATTAGTGACAAATAGAAGCAGCATTTTTCTTAGTGTTTAGGATGTCTCTTCCATCTAGAAGTTACAAGACTCAATGAGATTTGAAGCAAACTACCTGAAATTCCATCAGGATGTCATGGATAATGAGATAATTTATGCTCACAGGCCACACAGATTCATACATTATGTTTCCATGAGTGATTCCACTTAAAGAGCAGCCAGCTCACAGACAGACACTGCAGTGCAAATGGAGTGATTAATTTCTGTCATCCAAACTGAGTAATAAAGGATACTTTATGTGCTTGAAGTGTTGGACACAGATGATTTCCAAATAGCTACAACATACAGTTTCTCTAGCATGCTTCAAATTTTACTAGGTTACTGCTCCAGTATTTTGTGCACCACCGAGCAGGTTTTGAAAAAGCTTGTTAGCGTGGAATTAGTATCATCACAGACAAAATTTGTTTTTCAATTTATCTAGATCCTGGAGAGTAGTTTTTAGGGTTTGTTTTTTTTCTTTTTTCTTTTTTCTTTTTAAAATTTCTGAAAACTCTCCTCCTTCAGGTGATACTTAGAAGAATCAGAAAAGCCATGATAGTGCCCTGTAGAAAACATTTAACCTGATGATATAAACCATCTGGCAGGAAGTTCTTCTAGAAAGATTATCAGAATTTAGAGTGGTTTATGCATCTTCTGATTCAGCTGCTTTTGGTAGAAGTTCTCATTCTGTGCCACTAGCATACTCAAAAAATTATGCCCTTGGATTCCAGTTAAATAAACACATCTTGTTGCCGGTATTTGATTTCCTTCTTTACCTTCCCTTCCAAAAAAAACCCCAAACACATAAAACTTTGCTTCAGAACCTGTGTAATAGTGCAGGCTATTAACTATAATTAACTAGCGTATCTGTCATGCAAACATTTACAAGTAAATGAAAATGTAAAGACACAATAAAACTCTGTACTGTCCGCAGCATATGATAATAAGCATAACAAAGAGAAGTGGTTGCCATTTTCTCAAGGACCTTATTCTTCTTTTATTGTTTTGTCTCCATTAAGTATTTTCTTTAGAAGAGGTAATTTTCATCAAAAATGGTGCTTAGTGTGTGTGTGTATGAATGTCTATATTAAAACATAAGTGGAATGGAATTTAAAAAAAATTTGAACTAAAATCTGGGCATCAAAGGTAAGTTTGTAAATCAATATTAACGTGTCTTTCTGAAATTATTATTAATGTGCTCAATTTGTCCTGTGTTTAGTCTGATGTTTTCATGTGACTGCTTCCACTGAACAGCTTGCACGATTGCTTTTTGTGCTCTGATTCTTTTCAGAGGTGTGAAAATAAAACCAGGCTAGTTTGAGATTCCCGAGTCTGGTAATAGCAAATGTTTGCAATGCCCCTATGAAGACATAGTGGAAAGTGGTCTCAAAAAGAGAAATAGTTTTTTGCTTGGATTTTTCCAAACTCAAATGAAAGGCCATTCGGCCTTTTCTAAGAAACATGTGTGCATTTATACAGTAATGTACTTGGCTTGCCCCTGAAATTTCTAAACTTTGTGAGAAGTATTGTTAGTGTATTCATATATTAATTGATTCCAAATTTCTTCACTTCAAACTGGAAATAACGTTTGACTCTTAGAGCATGTTCAGTTGTCCTTGGTTTAGTTTTTGTATTTTTTACATTATATTAAGTAATTATTAATGCAAGGAAGACTAGCAAACTTGAAGGGAGATAAATGATTTCTAGATTATTTAGTTTTGTAAGTCTTCAGAGGGAAAATTCTGATAACTTTTCTTAGTAATTTTTTTGTTTTGTTCTTTTTTTCTATTAAATTTTGAAATGCTGTGAATTTTCTTGATGACTGAGACACTTAACACAAGAGAGAGAGAGTCACTCAGCCCAGTATTCTGTATCCAACAGTGACTGCTTAGGAGAAAGAGTATAAGCACAGATCACATTTCCAGTGATGCAGCCTTTATGTACTTTCCTGGCCTTTAGCAAATTGGAAGTTTTTATGGTACCTCCTTACCTGGTATTTCTCTCTGCTTTTGGTTTCTGGATAGTTATGTTAATTACAGATTGGATTGAATATCTCCTGTTACTTTCTTTCTGTGGCTCCTCATCCCCCATTCTATCATCTGTACCTATTGTTAAAAGGCATGAGCTATAATTATTGAATTTGAAGAAAGCAGAAAAACAAATCCTGTACGCATAACATCCTTGGTTAGCGTTCTTGTACCTGCAGCTGGTTTCTCAAAGATTTTAGTTACTTGTACTGTAAGGATTTCTGGGAAAATGGTGAAATTTGATCCATTTAGGAATGGTGCAGAAATGGCCTGGCTCACTATGCAGCTGTGTTGTGATTTAACCCCAACCAGCAACTAAGCACCACGCAGCTGCTCACTCGCTCCCCCTCCCTCCACCCCCTGTGGGATGTGGGAGAAAATCGGGAAAAGAAGTAAAACTCGTGGATTGAGATAAGAACGGTTTAATAGAACAGGAAAGAAGAAACTAACAATGATAATGATAACACTACTAAAATGACAACAGCAATAATAAAAGGATTGGAATATACAAATGATGCGCAGTGCAATTGCTCACCACCCGCTGATCGACGCCCAGTTAGTTCCCTGAGTGGCGATCTCCCCCGCCCCCCACTCCCCCCAGTTTACATACTGGGCATGACATCACATGGTATGGAATACCCCGTTGGCCACTTTGGGTCAGGTGCCCTGGCTCTGTCCTTGTGCCAACTTCTTGTGCCCTTCCAACTTTCCCGCTGGCTGGGGATGAGAAGTTGAAAAATCCTTGACTTTAGACTGAACACTACTTAGCAACAACTGAAAACATCAGTGTTATCAACATTCTTCACATACTGAACTCAAAACAGCACCTTACCAGCTACTAGGAAGACAATTAACTCTATACCAGCTGAAACCAGGACAAGCTGTTTTAAAAATAACAGTTCTGTACAAATGAGGATGAATTTTGGCAACTGAACTTCTGCATCCATGTACTAGAGGAGAATGCAATATAGTGTTTAACTTCTATAAAGAGGCAATTATGAAGAAACGTGGAGTCTATTTAGTGGGAGTTTAAAATGAGTACGTAAAGAGAAAATGCTTGCAGGTTATGAGGGACTCTCCAGTACTTGGAGCTGATTGCACATGTATGCCACTGGTGAAAACATTCTAAGGGAGTGAACACCCTCCAAAAATGGGATAAAACTTTATTTAATTGTTTTTATTTAAAAATAAATCCAAGGGTGGGTAAATAGAAGACTAAAGAGCTTCTGGAGGTTAAAAGAAAAATAAAATCCAGAACCCAACCATTATTTAAAAAGTACTTGTCATGTCCCACTAAGGAGAATGGAAAAGAGTGAGAGCCTAGCAGACTTAGAAGTAAGCTTTGGTAAGAAAGATTGAAAAATTATCTCGAGGGAATTACTTTAAGTAATTATTTTGAGTTTGCTAAAAGCATAAAACCAGAAGTTAAACTCATTGGAAGCAAGAAGACTGCAGGAATGTGGTGTTGAAAAAACATGATCAAGGTATAATTAGAGCATTTAGGAAAGATAAGTGCATGCTGGGAGCACTAATGAACTCTTTGCATTAATATCCTCTATAAATGAGGTCAGAGTGATTCTTTTGCATGAGCCATTATTTACAGGGAATAAGTGAAAAACTATCTCAAGTTAATAGTGTCAGTAAAATGAATTTTAGCTTCAATTTATAGAAATCCATTATTTTAAGAAGAAACTTGGATTTTAGATGAATAGTAACAAATGACTAAAACCGAATGGTCCTCATTTAAGTGGTCTGAAAGAAGTCAAGTGTGGCATGCTGAACTATGAGCTGCTGAGTGTAGTTATTCATCCCGAGGAACGGAAGATGGCAAGTATAATGGCAATCTTTAAAATGAAAACAGAGGGCAGGAGTAAATGGTTATTTTTTATTATAATAGGAGGTTACCAGTGGATTCATCAGGAATATCTTCTTTTCAACACATACATAAACCATCTGGAGTAAGGGATACTTTATGACCTGACAATTTGTTATTGTTATGTAATTATTCAGGGCTGTCAAAAATAGAGGTCACTGTAAATTGTAGAATTTCAAAAGATAAAGCTGGCATTTTTCTAACATTGTGAAACTGTCCCGATCCAATGTTGGGGAAGGTTTCGATATGATCCCAAGAGCAAGATTAAGACACAAACAAGGTCAAATGCCGTATAGTCAAAATAGCCTTTATTATCAAAAGTGGAAAACGGTGACAATAGGATAGAATGGAAGAAAAGGTAGAAATCAAGCAAGCAGTCGGGATAGGATTGCTAGGATAGTCACCACCACGGATCCAGTGGCGTCCTGTTGGTCCTCAGGCAAGCAGTCGGTGGTGGGAGTTGCAAGGAGGGTCACCACCACGGATCCAGCGGCATCCAGTTCGTCCTCAATCTTCAGTTCTTTGGTGGTGAAGAAGGCTGCCCACAGCTTGTCTCTGTGGGTTTTTATAGGGCATATTTCAATGATGTCATGCTCTGCAGGTTTCGTTTATCACATGACCTTCACGTGATCAACACCAGATCAGCTCCAGCCTGTTTCCTCCCCTGGATGTCTCAATGGCCTGGTAATCGTCCTTATGGACAGAGGAGTGTCCTGCTTAAACAGGCCATCTTAGAGACAAAGGGCTTGAGATAAGCAGTTCACAGTTCCTTGAGATGATGGTCCAGTCCCTCACACCTGACAAACTTTGAGGCAAATGGTTCAGGATAACAATTTAGTCTCTTACAGAAACTTATATCTGAACTGATTCTTAAGATTCACTTAAGTCGCTGGAGACACCTACATATTTTAGTGGTGTGAGTCATCTGTCCTATTGAATGCTGTCTGAAAGACATTATGGGTATAAAAGGAATTAAGATGTCTATCTCAGACACAGGAGATTATGCTGTAGACCTCTCAAATAAGGAGAAAGAGATCCCACCACAGGTACTGAGGCAATAAATTCACGTGAAAGTCAGGGTTGATGAATGTAAAATGATGGTAATAGTGAAGCTGAGTGAAGCCATAATTGCGCATATACTACATGAGGCTGTTACTGCTTGATTTGAGAGTCATTGCAAGTCTGCAAACATCGTCTCAGTGCTGGTGTGATTAAAAAAAGAAACAGAATTTTGGAGATTGTGAAAAAAGGGAATTTAGGACCAATTTAAAACATGTAAGGCTACTATAGTGCACCCATGGTGCACCCATAGCTTTAATGCTATGCAAGCTTATAAAGCATATCCTGTGATCAAAGGCACAGAATGGTGGCCATCTGAAGAAAACCTAAGTAAGCAAAATTTCTTCAGCCTGTGGGGGAGAAAAGGTAGCTGGTAGACTAGAACACACAATTAGCATATAAGTTCAATAGAAAACAATTGTTTTTGTTTCTCATATGTGAAGTGGTCACAGAGCAGAATTTAGCATGAAGGAGGGTTTTGGTGTTTGGGCTTTTTTTCAGTGAAGAAGGAAATTGTAGAACTTGCACTGTAGCGCATGAGATGCTGTGGAGGCCTTAACTGTGAGTGGGAGGAAAAAAGATGCAGCGACTCTGAAGTACAGTTGCATGGGTAGATATTAAATAGGGAGATCTAGATAGGCTGTTGGCTCAGGATTTCCACAGTGAAATGCTGAGAGCTGCAAGTGTGTAGTAGAACTGGGAGTTCTGCATGCTTTGTTTATGCTTTTCCCCATATGTTTTAGCCATTGCTGGAGATTGATTTTGCAACATAAAATGATCACACTGGGTTAGTGAGTGGCGGAGTTTATGTTCCAATTTAAAGGCTTCTTTTTTTTGTCTTTTTTAGGTTTAAGGATAAAATGTCTTAATAATGTTACAAGAATGTGTTGTGTTTCCTGGCTTACGCAACTGCTTTATTTTCATTTGGGAAGGCTCTGAATTTCTGACTTCAGTAAGCTTTGGGTCAGATGCCATGTACTGTGTTTCTTTTTTGCTACTAGGCAAAGATGCACTACATCACGTTATTTTATTAGAACAAGTTTCTTGAACGAATAGCTAGGTATTGACTAATCTTTTAAGATTGAGCCATATCATTTATTTACTAGCTAAGTGTGCTGGAGCATGTGCTCAAAGTAGATGTTTTTGTCCATTACTGTTGCAATGGATTTTTAGTTGTCCAAATTTTAATTCATGGTACTGAAGTCCTCCAGTCCCATTGTTACCGAAATCCAGAATAAAACTCCTTAACAGCAATGAGAAGTTAAGAAGCAGGCACTTCGTTTATTGCAGCACTGGGGACACAGGGGATTGCTCCTCCAAAGGCATGTCCAACTTAGTATCAAAATCCATCAGTGTTTATAGACTTTTTCTGTCAGGTCATTGTTACGTAAGTTCTTTACATAAAAATGCATACTATGCTCGCTCTTAAACTTTATAATGATTGGTCCTTTGATTATATAACTATCAATATTCTTATTTAAAAACCAATCATTGGTCAGTTACACTTAGCTCTACTGATTGGAATCTTCGATACTCAAATTAAGATGGGAAAGGTAAGGGGGTTTCCAAGCAGCAAACTGGTGTCCATGATGGTTTCCTTAGTTTCTTGAAACAAAACGTAGAAAAACCAGTAACTTCCTGGTGAGGTTTCTATGGTTAGCTATTTCAAACTTTAACAATGTTAAGGTTCCTATAGTCACACATAACACAGTTCCTAAAGTTTCTATGGCTACATTTCAAACTTAACAATCCTATACATTATGCTTCACAATCTTACTTCTTAATCAAACCTAACTCTTCCGTGTGATTGAATTCTGATTTCCTTACCAGAATATTTGCAACACCATGCAATGTCACATCTAGGTTTTGAAGGTGTTTTTGTCTGGCTTTCATAGAAAGAAGCATCATAGATGTCAGTTCTTCTCTGTTAAAATATGAAATGTGGTTTCTGAACAGGTGATTCCCAGCTCTTGTCACCACAAAATGTGATGGTCTTCCCCAGATGGTGATTGTTTCTTGATCCTTAATTAAGAAACTGGCTCCTAGGCATCCTGAATTTTCCATGTTTTCAGAATGCATTCTTGTGCACAGCATTACAGGATCAGTATTAGCACAGCAGTCTGAAAAATTTGGGTGTGATCACAGATATTCCAGGTGGTTTCCTTTTGTACTTTATGAACCTATACTACAGAGAGTATCTGTATTATGATCTGGGGCTCAGTGAGCCAATCTTCAAAAATCTTGCATCTCTCCTAAGTGGATTCAGCAAAACGTTTTATGTCCAGCAGGAAGTATAGCAACCACACCTCTTTTGTCAGTTTTAGTTAGATAGCATAGTACACAAATTTGATGCATGTGAGTTACTTTCTCTTTGTGCCTTCATTTGAGAAGTGGAAAAAATATCCACAAAATGAATCTGTCATCTTTCAGAAGAGCGGTGGGAGGAAACTGCTGAAAGTCTATAAATGATACCCTACCTAGGATGGGAGAAAGGAGATCCTATCCCTTAAATTCTGTTGAATTATTTTATTTATCTTATCAGTCTGAACTGCCTTTGTTGAATGATTATTGTGATATTCTAGGAGTGGCTACTGGGATAGAAGAAGTTATCCACTGTAGACAAGGCAGTTGCTTTTAAAGAATGAAATATAGGGTATATTTTTACCACAACCTTCCTATAAGGATCTCTATTGCACAATTGCGCCTCATTACAGTAGTGGTTTTGCTTCCATAAGTTCTAATGTCAAATCTGATGCCAACATAATTTGTGGGAAAACAGATGTTTGACGGGTGGCTCATCCTTTGGTTCAGCTGGATGCCTCTTTTCAGCTGAATGAAAAAAAAAAACAACCAAAATTTGTTTGAATTACCAAAAACAATTTTTTTTTTTTAATCTGTTGCATTTGTTAGTTGTCTTAAAATTTCTGGCTGCTCAGCCAAGTAAAAAGAAAAGTTAGACTACAAATTTAAGGAGCTGCTGCTACCATAATATAGCCAAATATGTCTGGGGTTTTTTGTTTGTTTGTTTAGAGCTTCTGTCTTATGGGCAGATTATATTTTTCCATATTGTCTATAATCATATTCAGTCCAGTGAATGTTCAGTGTCTGGCAGCAAGGTGGCTCTCCAGTCCTTACAACTCTTTGGTTATGCAGTGTGATCACCCTTATTGCCACCTTTAATCCGATGTGAATTTACCAGTGTGAACAGAGGAGCCTCAACCCTCCCTGTCTTTATTCCCCCAGTCTTGTGCAGTGTGTTTGCTCCTACTTGCGTGACGTGTTGAACCAGCCAGCAGTGTAATTCCCCATGCGGTTGTGGCTGTGGCCAGCTGTGGTTACTGCTAAGCATATAGACTACAGCACTGTTATTTCCTTCGTGGATTTTCCAAGGGCTTTTATCACTTTCCCAGACTATGCCAAAAAGAAAATTCCAGTCACGTGGCTGTTGAGGATGGAGGAAATGGGCACTGCTCTCATGAATGGGAACAGAATGAGAAAGACCAGCATATTTTCCGGCTTTTACACAGCTGAACGCTCTGCTCCACATGAATCTTACTTTCCCAATATTCAGTGGTTTAATGGTGTTTCAAATGATACACAGGCTAGTTGTTCCGAATCTCTGAAGATAATTACATAATTGCAGTTTTGTAAAGGGAGTAGGGGATGTTGAAAGATACAATTCATAAAAGGATTTACTTTCTTAAAAGGGACTTGGAAGAAATGTCAGTACGTAGACCCAAAATCTCTATCCATGAAACCTCTGGCTAATCCCATTGGCAAATGAAGGTCTATATAAAGTTACCTCATGCCTGACTCCCACTCAGATTCACAGACTAAACATCTGATGTGGTCAAGCCATACTTGTCCTTACAAGTCTTCTTCCCATGTGTAAAGTTTCCTTTTCTTAAGAGCTCCATGAGATTAGGTGGAGCGAATATGCCATCTACTTGCTATTTGTTCACCTGTTGAGCCTATGTTTCAAATTTAGATAAAAAGCAAATTCTGATTTATCATTCCTTTCTTGACCATTCTTCTTTTTCTAGTCATGGTTCTAATACAACCTTGTTGTACTTGAGGCTCTTATTTCCTGTTACTTTTTGGCTTTTTTTTGAAGCAGGTTGATGTAGACATCAGTTAATCTCAGTTTGAAATACAGCCTCTCCCACAGTTGTCCCATGCTGTTATGTCAAATTTATAAATATCAGGAAAAAGCCCCAAATCTTTAATTTTCAGTGGTGAAAAAGCTTTTTTTAAACAAAAATTAAAAACCCATCACTGATCTTTTTGATATACAGAAAAAAGCAGCCTTAAAGTCCGATTCTTTCATATTTCACTGTTACACCTAAAGAAAAAAAAACAACTATTTGAAGTTACTGTATTTCTACTTTTTACTTTCTTCAGCTTTGAAAGCAGATGGGGTTCTCAATGCTACAGAAGCATGACTATAGGATACAAAAAAGTCAACAAAATATTTGAAAACTGACCCCCCCCCCCCCGCCAGTATAGAGTACAAAATATGTGTGAAGTCTTAGGTTTTCACTACTGATAGCTTTAAGTTCTCTGTGTGTAGTTCCTTCTGCCTTTGACTGTTCTAAGTAGTTCCATTTTCCCAAGTTCATGCTGCTAAGACTTATGTAATCCTTTCACTTATGTCAATAGATGCTTGTGGGTGTATAGAGACCGATTTCTAGAACATTACCTCAATAGAAATTACCTTCTATTTGTATGCATAAATTCTCCTAAGGCTTTTTTTTTCTTTTTTACTGTGTTTTACTAAAAGAAAGTGAGAATAATTTGTGTTGTTCATCAGGCCATTTAAATTTTGTCCATAAACTCATTTTATTTAAAAATCTCTGCAGTAATCCATAACACAAATTTAAGCAGTGAAAAATACAGAGCTACATTAGTAATGCTGACCTTCATTTTTGGGTTTACTGAAGAGGTATGCTGGTATTACAGGTTTGCAAAAAGGGAATTTGGATGTTGCCTTTCCTTGGTTCTGAAGTCCATAAAATGGAAAATTGCTTTCAGCCCTATCGTTTTTACTTGCTGTGCAAACCTACCTGTTGAACATCTTCACATTTCCATCACCATAAACCAAAACAATAGCCTAGAAACATTTTAAAAGCTAAAGTGAAAAATGCAGGTTGTTGCTGCTGCTACTATTACATAATAAACCTTTCTTTCTTCATATGGTGAAGACATTCTAGCACAGTATTTAATAGACATGGTAAAACTCTAACAAAGCTCTGGTGCACTGTTGCTTTTTACATTTACTTAAAGATCTAAGCATGTGCACGGTTTGCTGTAAAAAAAATAATATGAAAACCCAAGAGAAAATAATTTCAAACACCTTGTTCTGCGTTGCGCTACATTTCGGTTCAATGCGCTAAACTCTCTGTGTATATTGTGTGGACACAAAGTTAAAGCTGTTTCTGCATGTGCAAACAAAGCAACAGCAGTGACAGCTGGATTAGGAAAGAAAACCTGGGAATGGGAGGAACTTTGTAGATGCAGCCCATATTAAATGACTGCATGAGCATTTGGTATTCCTGAATTATGCTAAAATTACTAGATGTGTTGCAAGTGAAGACTTGTGCAGGACAGTCTTTTCTAGGCATTAAACTTATGGCCAGGGATAACTGTAAAGTTAAATGCTAATCACATTTTTAATAGCAGAATTCTGTGGCTGCAGCTATTTTGTTTGGGTTACATTTCATTTCATTGACTTGCATATAAAGTTTTTATCTGTCGTAATAACCAATTATAGCAAAATCTACAGTTTTCATTTCAAATAACTGAAACAAAAAGGAGCTTGGTCCCAAATCATTGAGCAGTACTGTGCTGTCTGTTTATTGCTTGACTTCTGCTCGAAGGTAGTCCTGAACTACCTTGCGTATCAACATAATTCATAATATTTTCCTGTCAGTGACACAGGCCTCAAAAGCATTCTGTGCATTGATATGTTAAAATCCTTTGACGCTATGTGTTTAAAATACTATTTATTTCACTGGGATGATAAGTTTGGGAAATGCCTACATGCTGAATTGTACGTTGAATTAAACCTACACATTCAGATGTCTGTGCTCTTAGGGAGATTAGAGTGGTAATAAAGTTAACATGACAAAATTCTGCCTTGATTTGGCTTAAGTAAATGCTATTTGATATCAGAAAGACTGTTTTCTGAGGTGATTTTGTTGTAAACAATAGGTGCTAAATGCTGAATAAATTTAAATGTGATGAGATGCCTTCATACATCACTCAGGTTTATATTCTAAAATAATAGTTTATTCTTCTTTATTGCAACTTCCCAAAATATGAGTACAACATTCCACAAATATTAACTGTCATTTAAAGTTGAAGATGTCAGTGTTGCCATGACAATTTAAAACCAAACTGATACATTTTAGAAAATCTATAGACTTTTTTCACAAATTTTCAGAGGAGATGCACTTTTATTAGCTTAGATGGAAGTAACTTTAACTATGATTGCGTTAGAAAACAGGAGAAGTAGTTCAATAGTTGCATACAAAACGGAACAAGAAAATAAGTAGAAAAGTAAGCATACAAAAAAGCTGAAAATAACCCACACTAGAAAGATGCAGGCATATTTTGTTACCATGCTCACGTGTTTAATGGAATTTCCTGTTTCATCCCCAAATTTCAGAGGAAATTTGAAGGGGGGTGGAAGTCTACTCAGGGTGTTATATAGGAATAATCCATGATGATTAGGAGTTCTGTGTCTTGAGGTTTACTTTCAGTATCACAATGGTACTAAATTCTTTTGTAGGGCTTTCTTTCCAAAGGGCGCACCTAAAGAGCAAGGAATAGCAGCAGAGGGAGAGATAAGAGACACGACACACAGCACACTTCAGATGGAGTGTGTCGGCAGCCAGCAGTGTATAAGACTCCAGGGGTTTTACTTTGGAATAAGAAAAACAGAATCAGTTTAAAACTAAGCTGTGAGATACCGTTCCAGCGATCCGAATACATGTCAGCAGAAAAATGAGTGTGACCCTGGAGTGTACCTTGCGCAGATCTGCAAGAGTTACTTTAGGAGGTAGCCCCATGCCAAGGTGCCTGATGGCTTCAGTAACATAAAAAATGAAAAAAGACATCAATTATTTTATGAACAGAATGTTACATAATGAAATTGTTCATGTATTCGTATTATTCATGGTAATTATCATGTTAAGGATTTCATCAGCAAATACAACATTGCAATTTTTCCCTCTCTCAAATCATTCTCATTTATGCATAGTCAGATGCTGATGTCTTTATGAATTCCTGTGCTGAATGGTTAAAGATTTCTCTCCTTTTCTTGGGTTTTGGCCACATTTGCACTCTATTTGAGCTGTCCAAATAAGAGTCCAAAGGGTGATTTTTATCTGCTCCTGAGAGAAATTTGGATGCCTTCCCTGCCTGCTGTTTAAATGTTTGTGTATTACAGGCTTTTCTTGGCCAGGGCAAGCAAAACTGTGATGCTGTCTCTGTTGGGTAAACTAAAACTGCATCCTGGTTGTAGAAAACGGATCCCATGTCAGATGGATGGTAGGAATTTCACAGTTGCACAGTTACTCTATGAGGTGTAGGAGGCTATGTCATTTTGCCTGGTGCTGAGAGTCCTAAAGCTGCCTGTGTGTTCTCTGGCTAATCGGTCCTTGCCAAAAGAGAAGGGGAAGTTGGAAAATAGAGAGTGCATACAAAGGAGGAATGTGGCAGATGAACCCAGAACAAAAAAGTGAAATGGGAAAGAGAAGGCAAGGGACTGCAGAGATGATCTGTCTTGAGAGCACATCAGTTTAGGTCAGCTCTTGGTTTTGGCCAGTGTCTTGTAGAAACAAGGACTTCAGGTGCATTGCCTTTATAGATGTCTGAATTTCATGTATTAACTTTAGGAAGTTCAGTGATGTTTTGTGGGACATGCCAACTTAAAACTATATAGCACAGTGACTTCCTGCTTCTTTCCGATCTCTGTGCAGCAGCTGAAATACAGCGAGGGCAATACCGAGCAATATCAGGCATGGTGAGGGAACTAAATACAGAACTCCAGAATGCATTTGACTTTCATGTTTAACAGGTGTGATGCTTCAGCTGATGCAGAACAGCAGCTTTCCAGCAACTCTAATACATTAGCATAGTTCCTTCTTTGGATTTGTACTAGCTATGTCTTTTGTATGGAAGATGATGTGTATGAAAGAAATCAGTTTTTAGATGATTACTTGCTTTCCTTCTGGCATTTTTGAGAACTCTCTCTTCTTGTTCTTTCAATTCCTGGTTAATTTTTTTTGGAGAGTTTTTGTTATAGCCAAATAATGCAATTGGCAGAACACACTGTGCACCTTAGTATAAAAATAAGAGTATACATTTTTGGAAAGAGAATTTCTGTTTTCTTCTCAAATAACTTTTCAAAAAGGCCAATATTTAGAGTAGCAGTTGAAGAGTGCTCTATAGTCTGCCATGGTAGCAGCTATGTTTTATTTTATTTCACTTCTGACACAGTTCAGATGTTTGGCATTTGTAAGATTCGAGGGAATAATCGTATTTAAGGAATTATGCCCTTAAAAAAAAAGGGGGGTTTTGTTGTTGTTGCTGGCAAAGAATGTGTTAGTGACGTTCATTGCTACTATTCCAGTATTGCAGACTAAATGTCTTTAGTGGCTTTTTGTTTGTTTTTTAAGGCAGAAAACATTGCTGCATGCATTTTCCTACTTTGTATTCGTATCATATCTTGTTTCAGTAGGAATACACAATTCTTGCTGGATGATATTTTTGCTTGTTTTTAGGTTTCTGTACTTTCTGAGCTGTTTCGAGGTATGTTGGAAGGACACTTGTTGCAATATGGGTTGCAAAGAATTTCTTATTCCTTTCATGACTGTAGTTTCTAGAGGTGGAAATATATCCCATTTTAACACTCCTTTAAAGTCATCCAAAGGATGTGATAAAACATGGCAAGAAATCAAGATTCAGGGTGTCACGTCCCAATTTCTCAGGACGATGACTCAGGTTAGCTGATTCCCAAGTCAGGGTTAAGGTGAAACGACACCAGGGATCCTTTAACTCACAAAACTCAATTTTTATTTGCTCACCACCAGAATTGGTATGCTCACAACAAAAATTGGCATGAAACTATGTCAGTAAACTGTGTAACATGTTCTAACCATACATCACCAAACATACACTACAGGCCTTGCTTATTTGGGGATCAGTTCAGGGAAGACAATAAGGAGAGCCCTCCCATTGAGTCACAAGGTTCAGAGCGGACCCCCTTGCTTTCTAGACTCCTTCTCAGCAAGGAGCCTAGGGGTGGCTGGATCTGCTCCTAGTCCCAGACTTGGTCAATGCTTTATGTCTAAAGGGACGAGGTGTAGGGATTACGGGAAAGGAAAAGGGAAAGAGAGAGAGAAAAGACAAAGATTTCACCAGTTCTGGATCCAGTGTTGGTTCAGTCAGCTGAGGGGTCCAGTTCTGGTGGGTGCATCCACGTGGGGCTTCAGTTTGTGTCCTTTTATCATCCTTGCCCCTCCTTTGGGTGGGCGCTCGAACTCATTAGGCTAATTAGGTAGCCTTTGGGCCAAGGTCTGGGTGGTCTTTTGGGGAGTAGCTTCCCCTTCTCTGCTGATGTGATCTTTGGCCATACATGGTGAGCTGCCGCATTCAGCACATCAGAACAGCACACCAGAACTAGGAGCTGTGCACCCTCCAGCATGCCTTCCCCCTCCTGTTGCTGATGGGCTTCTTCTCACCTATGGTTCCTTGCTAGGCAGAGTTCATTGTTATGCAGGTAGTCGTTAAGCAGAGCTTGCCCCACCACAATGTTTGAGACAGTAACTCCTTCAGTCTCTCACACAGGGACAAGGTCATCTATAACTTGGTCTCTTTGTCTCAGAACTGCAATATAATGGCACTGTGCATTGATGTGCTCGACTTCCGATTTGAATAAAGGTCTTGTAAACTTATCTGTAAGGGTGTGAAAAAGGGGAAAAAACCCCCAACTCCTCATTTTTTCACTTTATCCTTGTCTGTTTTTCTTCAGCAAGGGAAGGGTATAGTGCTTGGAAGAGCATCCAGTTGGACATGAGTTATTAATGACTAAGCTTTTTTTTATTGCACAAGCAGATTGAAATGTTTAAAGTAACTTTTTTCTTAGACCCCGCTTATTTCAAGCACTTATTTAATGTCTTTGAAGCCGGGGGTTGGTTTCTTGAACTGCCTTGCATTCCTTCTTATCTTCTGTTTATTTGTTAGTATTGCAGTGGGATCTGTAATTTTGTTGCTGGTAGACACTCCGTGGTAGAGGTAATCTGAACCTCATCTGTGAATACTCCTCTAAATATCCCTTTACTATGGCTTCTCTCCCCAAAATTCTGCACTGCTACCTATCTTATCTTGTTCCTTTACTTCTCCAAAGTAATCTTACATTTATTTTACTTCCTTCCCCAATGTGCTTCATCTAATTCTGTTGACCAACATATATTACATCTTAAACCGGAAGTGCAATGTTGTCTGGCTCCCATGGCCTCTATCTGTATGAAGAACTCTTCTACACATCTTTATATCCAGGCAAAATCCAAAATTTTGTTTAAGACTCTCCACTGACTTACTCTAGCCTGATGGACAGACCTTGGGTGGGATCCAGGCTGCACTAGGAGCTTACATTGAATGGGTGATACATGCACATGATTCGACTTATGTATATAGCCTGTTTAGTAGTATTAGAAGTGAAGGTATTATTTAATCTTTTCCATGGTTTCCCTTCACTTTGAGGACTTTAAATTTTGAATTCTGAAATACTACTGTTAGATTTCCAAAAAGCACTAGGAGAATTCACTGGTACAACTGGGAAATCTTTCTCACCATTCTTTTGGGTGACTCCCAACTTTTGCCAATAGCTGGTTGGTTGGTTTGGGTTTTTTCCCCTTTTCCTTTTTTTTGTTGCATTTGTAGCTTGTTTTTTGAAGTCTTCTAAATTGTGCTTGTTTTCATTAACTCCACTCAAGGTCATGTTTTGGACTTTATATTGCTTCAGACTTACTCATAGGTTTGAGTCATTGAATTATGAATATTTTTTCATATTGCATCAAACATGATGCAGAAGAGTACAATTCCTGAAGAACAGCAACATAATCTCTTTTTGGTCTTACTGAATTACCATTTGAAATGTAGTGATCTTCTGTTGGTCATGACTGTACCAGGAGAAACCAAATCTGGTCTTTAGACAGCACTTACTCAATAAAGTTTAGTGCTTTTTAGGTGAGCATTCTGGTTTGGGTCCCAGATGTCTCATAGTATACAGCACTTTATCCACTGTTTAAGAAAGGCACAATCCAGCCTGTTTATTAAGATGAATATTTAGTTCATCACAAGAGGATCTGTTGAGTATTTCTAAGGTATTCTGAAAAGTACTACTATTTAAAAGGTCATGCATAACAAACCAGGAATTTCCACGACTACTTCTAAGTGCAAGCAGAGCAAAATAGTAATGGTATTCTGTGCTGCATGTGATATTCCTGATAGCCAAGGTGTTTTGATTTCCGCTCTTTTTTAGTCTGCCAGCTGTCTTGTTTCATATGTATTTGCATTCTCATGGTAGACTTTTTTTATTTAAAAAGAAACCCAAAGAAAATAGTGAACCTTTACTTCTGGTAGTAACAAAGTGGTGCCATTCTGTAGGTAGTGCTTATTGCTGTTTCTTCTACTGAAGCTCTAATTTTACCTTTCTTATGCTTATATAACAGAAGAACAGAGACTTGATTTTTGTCACCCATACCACTAAATATTTTTTCTAAAGGTCAGGAATCTCCTGTTTATTTTAATTACAGAATTGCAGCATTGCAATAAAACAGAACAAGAATGGAGTTGAACTCTTGAACTGTTGATTTTCGTCTGCAGTGGCTTCCAGTAGGAAGTGCACATAAGCAGTTAAATGTATTATAGCTAAATAAAGTAATATTAAGGAGGTTGCTTCTCAGTTGTTTGGTAGTGAAAGTACTGAACATATTCAAAATAAGCTATTGGTCTGTGTTAGAGAATCACAGTATTCAGGAAAAGCAAGAGCTGTTGTCTGTTTTTTTGTGGGGGAAGTTATTTATCTACCCTACAAAATAAGTCTTAATTTGTTTTAATATCAGATTATCTACACAAACTACACCTGGGATATTTGGAAGATTTTCTTTTATTTGGAGACCGTGCTTCAATTATGATTGTATGACTTCCAAATGCCTTCAGTTAGCATTAGTCTTTTGCTATGGCTACCCCAGTCAGTATTGTGAAATATATTAGGATATGTTGTGAAGACACTTCTGCCATTTTTTTAGCAATTCTTGGAGAAAAACTACTCATACCTAAGTCTGCCAAGACTCTGAAGGATCAGCACCTCCAATATCAAGAAATCTGTATAGTGTACTGTTTTTTTTTTTCTCTCCCTGTCATTTTGATAAGGAGATTACTGAAACTATTCAAGGTAAAATTACAGTCAAGTATGGCATAAAAGTGTTGCAGCACTGGGATTTAATTTAAAGAGAAAAACTTGAAAAAAATCTTTCGCATGCTTTTTACATTTGCTTTAGCTATACGTGTTGAATGTTTGATATTAATGGCACATAATTTTAAAGTCGTTTTTTTAAGTAGAGCAGCCAAAGCAGAAAACGGAGAATTACTTTCCTAAGTCCTTTAAAAAGTTAATCTTTACAATCAAGACTTGCTAAGTCTTGATTTAGGGAAGATGCCAGGGGATTTGTTTGTCATCAAAATAAAAAAAGATTGTTAAAGCCTAATGCTATATATATTAAAAAAGTGTTCTGTGAGTTGTGAAGCTTAGTGAATTCTACTGTCATCTGGGTTTGAGTCCCATGACCCCCGTAATTTTCTTGCTTTCGTTTCCGTTCATTGTCTCTTGCTGCTATTGCCGTAAGCCCACCTTCTTACCCTGTCCTCTCCTACCTTGCGTCAACTTCAGTTATTCCAGTTCCTATCTACAGATTCCATCCCTCCTAAATATCGTTTAGGTGAGATGTATCCAGTTTCTGTGGGTTTCCACTATTAAGGTCCTGTAAGATGCCACTGACCCTCAAGCATGTCTTCATAACAAATTTAGGATTTTCAGAGTTTCCTTTTAAATGTGGCACATTTAACTAAAATGTAGCAGTTAATGAGCAAACAAAAAAAACCTGTGGATCATTGAGCCTTGTTTCTGGTAAAGTGCTAGTTGTGTTTGTTATCCATATCTAGCAACAGGTGCACTCAAGAAAAACTAAATATTGAAGGCAAAGACTGTTTTCTTCACAAAATGGCTTGGTACTGTTCACTTGGTAAGAATAAATGTTGGCAGGTTTTCACAGAATATGAATATGTGGTGCAGAGTCATGGTCTAGTTATTTCACAGGAGATGATTTAATGGATAGTGATAGTCGTAATAGGAGAACAGGAGTAGGAGGGGGAAGACTGAAATAAAATATATGATAATATATGATTTAAAAAATTGTGCATCTATTTAAAGCTGAAGTTTTGTCAGGATAATATTGAAATACCTAGCCCTTAACTTGGGATGGAATATAGTAATATATTATCACTGTTGTCACACATCTATATTTTAATAACTGTGCTGTCTAAGATTGTGTATGACTAATCTCAGGAGATGTACCTGATGATTACATGTGCTGCAGATGACATATGGAAGGAAGTAATGCTACTGCTTACATACTTTATGCTTTTCTCAATAAAGGATACTACAAAGAGCTAAATATTTTTTCTTGTTTATTTATATATACATGCAATTTTTCTGTGTATCTTTTCAGCTCATGGAAAAAACTGACCGAGAGTACTACACTCTGGATGACATGTTTGTTTCCAAAGCAGCCAAAAGAGCACGCAGTGGGGAAGAGGAAGAAATACAAAGAAGAAAAGCAATACATGAGCACCAGCAGCTTGCTGCACGCATGGAAAAGTGCCCATACTGCTTTGATAGCAGTGAACTTCCTAAACATCTTATTATTGCAATTGGCACCAAGGTAAGAAAATAGCAATTTAACACAGATGTAAAAATAAAAAAGGGATAAAGGAAGGCAGTGTTGATGTTAGCATGCCTAAGATTAAGAACAAAATCACTTCTATGAAATGATTTATTGTTCTGCATCTTATTTTCCTTGCCCTTCTGATTGATTTCACAAATTCCTCAAGGGTGAGGGAGGAAAAGATATAAATCTGTCATGAATTTTGAAGCTCATCTTTGATATCAGAACTTCACATTTGTGGATTTGTGGAAGACAGGAGTAATAATAAAAGGTCTGAGTGCAGAGATTGATTAGACTGTAGGTGGATTTGTGGAAGACTAAATCACAATGCACTGAAGGAAGTTTGAACTGATGAAGAACTGTATCTCAATGATATCAAGAAAATTAAGTGTAGAACTCAATTTTTAAGCCTAAAATCCTTTGAAATAGGCAGAAGTTTGATGCGGGGAACTTTCCTGTTTCTGTTAATGCTTTTAAAAGTTGCATAAATATTTGGATTTATAACATCTGAAATGCTTCAATATAGGCTTTTTTGTCATTCTTTCACTAAAGTTTTCATTTATTATTGATGTTTTTAATTTGATTTGAAAATTTTTGTAGGCCAAGTAATTAAATGCATAGATATGTATTATGGTACATTGCAATTATTTTTTTATATAGATAGATTATATATATATAAAATATATATATTACAAATGCATATAGGTGTATATCTGTGTATGTATATAATCTGTGTGTATATATGTGTGTTATATATCTAACACATATACAGAGATATATCTATATCTGTATACATTAGATATTTTATTAAAAGTATATACATATATATATATTAAAAAAATATTGTAATGGACTAAACAGTGTGATTTCATAATAGTTAGGATACCAGTTGGTCTATACAGCTGATATTACTGCCTTGTTGGTGGAACTGCTCTCTGGATACTACTAGTTCATTGGAGCTGCTGATGGATAATGGGACCTTTTTAAAAAACACTAAAATTACTGATACCTTGCTGTAATAAGAAGGTAATGGCTTCTATTGGTTTGACTTTAGCAAACAATGTATTTCTTAGCCTCAGCAACCGGAAGGTTTTTAATGCTAGAAATATGGGCACTTCAGTTTTTGTTTGGTTTTATAGGTATACTTGTCTCTACCAAGCAACCAGTCCCTTACTGAAGGTCACTGCCTGATAGCTCCTCTACAGCACCATACTGCAGCCACTCTTTTGGATGAAGACATCTGGGAAGAAATACAGGTCAGCTGAGAAACTGTCTTGTGTTCTAACAGTTTTGTAAAATAATGTTGTTTTGAATGATAATATGCTTGTCATAAGTACCTATTTTCATAATTTCCAGCCTGGCAGCAGTCTTCTGATTCCACTAAGGGGCAGAACATTTTTGCATTATCGATGAAAATTAGTGGTCAGATATTGAAAAAGGGAGATGCAAGGTAAACGCTGAAGAAAAGTTCCCATTTATAAGCACTAGAAAAAGTTGCCTAGAATGCTGCAGAACCTCTGTCGCTGGAGGTCTTTGAAACCAGGTTAGAGGAACATCTTTTGGGGATGATGGAGGTACAGCCGATCTCTTACAGAAAGAATAACTGGCTTCACAGTTAGGATTTCCTTGGGAGCGCCAAGGAAAAGAAAAGGAATGTCAGGGCAGAAAGATCACTTGTTATGAAACAGAAGCTGAAGATACATTAATATTTTCCTTAAAAGTCAAGCATGGCTGGTGGAAATGTCTTGTGGTTTTGGTTTGGTTTTTTTTTTTTTTTTCTTTTTTAAACTGTGTAAGTGGAAGTAGTGGTGAAAGGATAATAGTATCTATAGTCAGTACAAGCCAAGACATTAGCTTCTTAGAAACTGCAAGCTTGGGACCTACTGTTAAAGCAATGTTGTTTTATGGAGCATCACAGTTACGAAGTTCAACATAGTTTTAATTTCAACTGTAAAATATGCAGTATTTATTAAAACTGAGTTTGTAGTGTTAATTATAATGCATATTTCACAATAGTTTTCTAGACTTCCTTTGTTTGTATCATAGGAAATATAGTTCATATTCAGCTGTTGAATAATACAGAATTTTCTTAGTATGTTTGCTGCTGTTACCCATTTTATTATGAGTTTATTATTAATATAATGTAAGTGAAATAATATATTATATCTGAAAGCTTTGAGAAGTTAATTCAAATTACACATTTTTTTTTTTTCTTTAAACAGATGTTCCGAAATGCGTTGGTGAAAATGTTTGAAGCTAAAGACTTGGACTGTGTGTTCCTAGAAATGAACATGAGTATGAAGAAACGGTATCACATGGTATATGAATGCATTCCTCTTCCAAAAGAAGTAGGAGATATGGCTCCAATCTACTTTAAGGTACACAAAAATGTTTTTTTCTTAGGTCATTTGAATGTATTTATCATAATTCATCTATTTCTGGAAAACTTTTTGATATTCAAGTGCTATTTTTGAAAAGACGGATTCTTTGATCCTACTTCTTGATCCACTCTTTGATCATATTCCTTGATGTTAAAACAAGCCCTGTAAGGTAATTCTGTTTTTCAAGTAGTCAGTGGAAGAGCTGTATGTCACTGTGCAGTTGCCTCGAGTCTGACTGCACTGACAAATACTGGAAGAAGATGAGACAATTAGAGTTTCTTGAAGTGCTGTAAGGATTGCAATACTTCTCACTTAAGTCCTGTAGTATAAACTTAAAACCCCATACATGTACCTTGGCAAGCATAAAATGAGAAAATAATGTCAACTGTTTTAAGAAATACCAATACATAAAGTTTCATCCCCATTTTATTTCAGTAAGCCCAAGTTTTGCATGTGTCTTAGGTCTCTGATGAACATTAGACAGCATGATAGATATTTCTTCTATAGCTTTTCTGGTCTCTTCACCCTGACCCTGGAAGGAAAGGCTCATTGAACCTTTTAACTGGAAGTGAGGCCTTTTGGCTTTCAGCAACTGGATCGTGATTTGCCTTTTATAAGTAAATTATTTTATTTGTTCTTTGAAATATTTTTGTTTTCTGGAAATAATGTGATTGGGTTTTGATTAAGTGGAGCAGTCAGTATGATGAACAGCAATGTAGTAACTTTTACCACATTTGAAACTTTCCACCTGGTTGATTTCATTGATATGCTTCAAGTGCTGGTAAAACTTGTGTTTTGTCTGAATACTACAGGAAGGATGAAGTATAAGACTTAATGAAATGTCATTTGCATAAAACTTTCTTTCAGAAGCTTCCGCCATTAAAATACACAACAAATGAAATTTAAAAGGTACTTACACTACACGATACCCACTTCTGTACTATGGAGGATAGAGAAGCGGTATTAAAGGTTTTTAAGCGCTAACAGCCTTCTAAGCTGGATTCTCCTCTTAGTGTTTGAAAAAGAAAAAAGGCTAATATAGTGTAATGAATTCATAAGAGGTTTTGTATGAGCTTAGTAAAAAGAGAATGTGACCTTTCAGTTGAAACTTGTTAGAAATAATTTGTGTCAGGCAAAAGTTAAATATAAAAAAAAAAAAAAAGAGGAGCAGAATTAAGTAATTAAGTGAGTTTGAAGATACTGTACGATGCCTTTATAAAAAGTAAGTAAGTTGTGGAAATCAGAAAGGTTGCCAAAAATAAAGTTACTTTGTTAAGAAATAATTGGTACTTGCAGTGCAATGTACTTCACTACATTGAAAAGTTAGCTCTTTGCTTGCTGTATGAAGGACTATTTTCACATTTAGATAAAATGATTTTACAGAAAGCTATAATGGAGTCTGATGAAGAGTGGTCCGTGAACAAGAAGTTAATTGATCTTTCTTCAAAAGATGTTCGGAAATCTGTAAGTAATGAAATGTATTGAAGAATTTCTCAGCAAATTCTTCTCATCTTTTTTTGTTATTAACTGTTTCAAAGAGAAAAGAAAGGGAACACAATTAGATTAGTGCATTAGGAGATGGCATAGGTATGATTAGAATTAAGGGTCTGACTGAACTCCTAACTGACATTAGGGAAAAGATTCCCATTTATTTCCACAGTTGGTGGACTGAGCTGCAAGCATTGGTTGAGAACAAAGCTGGCACTTTGAGGACATGTACCAGCATAATTTTGTTGATTAACTTTTAAGAATTAAGGTAAATCAAAGTTTTGCAAATTACTTTCCTGGAAAAAATATGATGTGTCTTTTTCATTGACCTAGAACAGCCTTTTGTGTTGCTAAATTTATGACGCAAAAATATAAAAGTATTATAGTATTATAAATCTTTTTATTCTAAAGTAAGGGAACAGTACTCGTATCTGTCTCCTGGATACTAAACTGAAACATCTTTGTATATACAAATTTTAAAGGAATAACACTGAAATTGTTAGGTTCAAAGATTGTTCCACTTTTTAATATTGAAGTGAAAGATGAGTGTTACATAGACTTTACCACAAGTAGTTTAGTACTATGAAGTAATAATATTTGATTTCTGAAAGTGTCTTTTAGTAAATATAACATGTTTACACTAAAAAAAATCCTAGTTTAGGAGAAAGAGGAGATGGGGTTTAATAATGAGACATGAAGCCTAATATGACAAAGAGGGAGATTAAATGCAGAAGAGTAAGGGATTGCGTATCTGTATAGTAGGAGAGATTTTGTATATTATGATGACTCTTGAACCAAACCAACAGTGGTACCAAATGTAGCAAAAAGACAAAATTTATTCTGCCACATAAGCTCAAATGTCATATAAATGGGAGTCAGTTATGCGTCACCTTGTTCAAAGTGGTGAGGCTTCACCTGGAAAATTTGGTTCTGGCTTTGGGCACAGTGTTTTAAGACAGTTACAGAAGAGGAGAGCATAGATTAGAAAACTTAACTAAAGAAACTGGTTGAGGGGTTGTGCAGTCTAGGAAAGAAAAGACTGAAATGGGATGTGATGGTAGTTTTCTGCATATAGGAGATTGTTTTAAAGAAGAGACTAGGTTGTTTGCTAGCACTGTTGGGTGCAGACAAGAAGGAATTAAATTAATTGTAGCAAGGATTTAGGTAAGACTTTAAACTTAAGGTGGATGCAAACAGATAACAAAATAGCCATGCTTTGGATATCTTCTGATCATTGGTGTTTCAGAACGGGGAAAGCCAACATCTGTCACAAATAAATGAAGTATAATTTTCTTGATACATGGTAGGACATCAGGACATTTTATTTCTTTAAGAATCTTCTTAGCCATACATTTTTGTGACTATTTTATACCCATTTGAAGGTAGGCCAGTTTTCAGATTATGTCACGAGTGTAAATTGTTACACAGTTGTGTGATTTTAACATTATTTTAGTGTAAAAGAAATGCCTGTAACCTTCAGGAAGATAGGAAAGTATAGTTTAGAGACCGAGATGAGGTTTGGGAAGTTGCAGAGTTGTATTAGGTGATGGTGATGCCTGGAAGGAGGGTCAGACGTGGCAGAGACATCATCTGATAGATGGATTTTATGCGGAAATTGGGACTATGGTGTCCAGAGGCAGAGTCTAAGCATCCAGCCCTTGCATAGCATCAAGGTCTTCTCTGCTTCCCCCTCTGCTCCCTGCAGTGAGGGAGCTGGGGGTGGGCAATGGGCTGGAAGGGGAGCACAGCCAGGAGACCTGACCCGGCAACAAGCACTGTTCAGCAATAGCCAAAACACTGGCATGTTATCAACGCAGGTTTAGTCACTGGTCCAAAACTCAGCACCATATGGGCTGCTGTGAGGAAAATGAGCTCCATCCCAGCCAGACCCCATACATTGCTAGACACAAATAAGATAAAGCTGATGCTTTCCTTAAGGTGTCACCTGCCAACCCATTTTTTACCTTATTTAATGACTATTTTTTTTTTGTTCATTTAAAATGTTTTATGTTTCTTGCTATGCTACATTGACCCTCTGTATTAAGTCTTAATTATTTTTAGAGTGAATTTTCAAGCAATATATTGAATGTGCCTTGTGAAAATTGCACAGTTACTTAGATTGTAGCAGAGGAAATGCTTATGAATTTGAGGCTTTGTAAATCTTATCTGTACAGGAACATCCTCAACAATTAAGAGTGGAAAAATAACTTGTTGCAGTGAAGTAGCAGAATACTGCAGCAATAAATGAATTCACTTCTCACTCTGTCAGACTGAAGGGTCTTTCCTTGTGGCAGGATAACCGGCGTCTCCTCTCTAGGCTGACTGAATTATTAAATTATCTGATTGGGCAAGTTAATGATAACTTCCAGTAGTGGTGTTTTCTGGAAGTGTATTCTCTGTAGAGGTGTTTCCCCTTCCCCCTGAGTGTCAATGATTCCACTGGGTACATATTTTCTGTTATCACACACCGCCTTATCTTAATAAATGCAACTTGCTGGTGGTTGTCTTAGGATTTCTGCTCAACCCATGTAATTCAGAGGTGTGCAGTCAGGAATGCATTTGCTCAGTGTGCATGCTGCTGCCTGGTCCCTCCCAATCTCTTACCTGGCGCTGCAGCGGTGGTCTCTGGAGGTTCTGCCACCCAGTAATCATCTTTTCAGTTTTCAGTGTCTTTTTATCTAGTTGTTGTGTGTTTGTTCTTTCCCCTTACCTGTTTGTTTTACTGTTTCTCTGTTGCAATTTTATGCTATGCATACTTGGTTTGAGGGGTGGTTTAAAATAAAATGTGATATATCAACTGTAAAACCACTTTCAAGTTCATTAAGTTGTGGGGAGATTAACTAAATGCCTACAGTCTGTTAAACATCTAAAAATGTGGTATTGCACGTATAGGTTCCTAAAGGGTTACCATACTTTTCTGTGGACTTTGGCCTTCAAGGAGGATTTGCTCATGTCATTGAAGATCAACACAAGTTCCCTCATTACTTTGGAAAGGTATTGTCACGTAAAAGATCAATTTACCAATTATACTCTGTTTTGTAAAATTTAAGTAATTAAAACAGATGCTTGCCAGAACAGTCACTTTGATGTACCTTATCCCAGTTTATTAACTGGCTTTTGTTGGTGAGTCATTATAACTTGGCTTGTTGAATAAAGGAGTAGTTGATTTCTTCACTGGCTGATACTCAGAATGTGATTCTAGATCCATCTTTCTTTTGAATTAATAGGAACTCTAGATATTTGACATATAATCTAATAGATGGAAAATACTTGCATCTATTTAAGAGTTTTCATGGCCATAGTCTTGTCATATGGGTGCACTGACTTATGCTTGTATAAATTAGGGTGCATACACACAGAGACTCAGATGACTCCTAGTAAAATACTTGGGTGGCTAAATTGCTCCATGTGACTTAGAGAGTATAGTACATACAGGAAGAACTGCAATAAATTTTCCTTTATTTATTATGTCACAGCAATCATTTATTCAAAGAGTCAATATTGCAAAAATATTAAGAGTGATTGGGGAGAAATATAACTTCAGAAGGAGTTAAGAGCAAAGTGGGCACAGCTTTATTTTTTCTGAACTTTTCTCTTAGTCACAAATGTACTAATTTATTAAGAATCTTGCAATGTTAGGATATTTATGCAGTGCATTGCTATGGTGTACTTGAAAGAATTTCACTGAGGCAACCATCTAACAACTACAGTTCTAATTTTTGAATTGGTATGTCTTTCAGAACTTCAAGTTTAAATAACTACCACTTGAAGAAAACAGTGACAATCTCATAATTTGAAAATATATATTTCTTTATTCTGTGGTAAAATAGTGTGAACTAATATGGTAATTATGTATTCATAATTATCTATGTTTCTTCTACTTGCAAAGGAAATTATTGGTGGCATGCTGGACTTGGAACCGCAGCTCTGGAGAAAAGGAATCAGACAGAACTTTGAGGATCAGAGGAAGAAGGTGTTGCAGTTTGCACAGTGGTGGAAACCATATGACTTTACCAAAAAGAAAGAATGAGCACATCCCTGCCCTATATAAGCCATAAATTATATTAAAGGATATTTCCTATACTAAGAATAACACCAGTGGGTTATGTATTGCTAATATATTTTAAAACCAAGGATACTGTTTAATTGCTGATTACCTGTTGTTAGTTTAGACACAAGCCTGACAAACCAGAAGTGTACAGTGGTTTTAGTTTTTAACTTTTTAGCTGAGCCAAAAGAATAATATCCATGTGGCCATTGGAGTTCTTCAAAATGTAGCTTCTGCTTTTAGATTTTTTATAATCTTTGAGGCAACTTGATTTTTTAATATTGTATTTAGCATAGAGCCAGTGCTTAATTATCATGGTGACTTTTTGTAGAAAATGGTGTACATTTTAAGAACATTTTGATTAATACAAATACATTGTTGCAGAAGGAAGCTGTACAGAAAATAATTCTCTGATTTTGAGTCCTTGTGTTCTTTAAGTTGAGGCCATACAAACGTTCACGTAGGATGTGGTTGATGAACCTCCTACTACCCCTCTGCACAAGAATTAATGCAATTTTTTGTACTTTCTTTCAATATGAAGTAGTATTTTTCAAGCTGACCTGTTGCCCAAAGAATGATGAGACAGTCCATAGCTGGTGGCAAGTGACAGCTGTAATGGTAACAGCTACTTTTGATGGCAATTAAAAAAAAAAAAAAAAAAAGAGGAGGACTGTGGTAGAACCTTAAGGAAAAACACTCTCCCATGGCCAGCAAAGAAAATCATCACAGGTGTATACAGATGGGTTAAAAGATGGGATTTTGGTCCGTGGATGAACACCGGGAGAGAAGTAGATAGCAGAGAAAAATGCAGTCAGCACAGAAAATGGATGGTTAGTTGCCCATTGCTTGGAATGCTGACTATGGAGATAAGAGAGTGGAGCAGTACTGGGGGAGGACAGGCAGCAGGCTGTTGCACAGCACAGCTGTGAGCATGATCGGCGTGTGACTGCTGGATTATGACAATATGCCGCGTGTACAAAGCCCATGAACCAATAGACAGGGTGGCTACGGCTCGTGCAACACGCCTGTCCAGCGAGTGCATGTGTCATAGGTTCCCTATGTTATAACTGAGGTGTGTTTTGGCACCCACTGGCCGCATGTGCCAAAACCCATTCCTCTGCAAATGTATAAATACTGGGATTTCCCAAAGAGCATCACGCTGGTGTATGGCAAGGCCACAGTTGCCTCCGTGGGGATGCCCACGTAAAGCTGGCACCTACCGATTGCTGGGCTGAGCTCGTGGTGCAAGATGGCACAAGAATGTACGGATGGTCCATCTTCCTCACGGTCCTTGGGCTGGTATGTTAATCTGCTTTACAAGATACCCTTAGCATAACACACATCTGTAGTTAATAAATGCTTGCTTTTTCCCCTTATAGTCAGTGTGTGTGTGTTCACCTTCTCGGGAATCCTCAAAACCACCCTAAAACAACAGGGTTCTTGCCAGGTGATTTTTCTTCCCTGGGCATCCCCTCTAGTGTGGCAGGTGGTCTGCCACAATACTTTTCTGATAATAACTATAGTTTTCATGAGGACCTGCTCAAACTCCCTGCTCATTGTTCCTGCTTGTGATGCTGTTAGCGCTGATTGGAGCATGCTCTGATCAGAGGCAAGAGTTGCACATTAATTGATTGTTAAGCTTTGTGTGTGGATGTCACTGGGAAATGCATGTCTGTTATTTAAAGGACTACTCTCTATTGTGTTATTCACTAGGTTTTGTTTTTTCTTTTGTATAAAAGTTACAAAATGGGAGTAGGAAAGCGTGAGGGGGGAAGAAAAGGATGATTCTTGTATTGGTGTCAATCACTTTCCGTGGGAAATGTGATGTAGCAGGCTGAGGCTTTGCAGGTGCAGAGCTGGGAGAACAGGACAAGGACAGAAGGACATGGATGAAAACGTTGCCACAGCATTCTCCCAGTGCATAAGGGAAAGGGTGCAGACCTGCAAACAAAAGACTGCAGTGCTACAAGGAAAGGCTCCACATGGCAAGTGGAATGCCCTTAGCATAGGAGACATTAAGGCATTCTGTGAGTGTCTCAACATGCTTCTTGTTCTTTTCCTGCTGAACAGCTCTGTACAGCTCTGTTAACTAATGTGAACTGTTCAGATTGAGAAGTGGATCACTAAATATTAGTGTTGAGTAAGTGTTCATTTCTAGTCCCTTGGTGGTCTTTTGCAACTTTCCTGAAGAGCTAGTACTTCCCCACCACCCCGTTCTGGCAAATAAGTCTGGTAGAGGTAGAAATCTATTGCATTGTGAATTATTTTCTGTAGGATCTTTGTGAATTTGGGTCACTACAAGAGAAATAATTTAAAAATCAGCTAGCATGATAATTTTAGTGATTTAATGTCTGATTTATACTATTTTTCACCAGCAAGCCATGGATAAAAGGGCCAGTTCTACTGTTCTCCAGTAAGTTTTGATCTTCCTTAGGCTACTGGGGAGATTACAGAGCAAATAGGATATGAAATAGTTGCTAGTAGTTGCTTAGAATGTGGTAACGCTGAAGCAAATTTAAGTGAAGTGCAGTCTTTGGTGGTGTAAAGCATGACTAAAAATTGTTTTTTCTGAAAGTGTATGTTGCCTCCGGTCTCATCTGCCCTCCCTGGAGGATAGCTTGGAAGCAGCAGAGGTGACTGTCTTAAGGCCATGGAAAAGTCTATCCTAATGCTGTGCTGGAGATGCAGTTTTTCTAAATGGGATCACTTCTCAAAATTTGTGTTCCTCAAGGGAAGCACCATGTTTCACAAAGGATATCTAACTTCTGTGTCGAGAAGTCTTTGTCTCTGACTTATGGTCTGTGTATATTTTATTATTTTGGTTTCTGCAAAACTACTGTTATTCTTTGGATCAGAAAGGACTCTGAAATATGGAGCAAAGGTAACAATCTCAAGCTAGTGATACAGGAAAATGTGTCTTACCCTATTACAGTTTTTCAGAACGGGATACTGTGCTTACCACATACACTGAGAATAGTATCTTGTTGTAACTGGTCACAGACCAGACATGCGTATCCTCAGGTAAAGCTGTTCCTCTTCATAAGTATCTCTAAATATTCATGAGGCCATGAGAGTGAACACAGCTAGTTAGGGCACTTATGTGGAGGGCATGGTATGCTTAGGCTTCCGTCCTTACTCTTAAAAATATTAAAATATTTTAAATAGACCTTCTTCATCCAGAAGAATACACAATACCTAAATTCTTTGGCACTAAGAGGTGGAAAATGTAAATTCAGGTGTCTTCAGGGAGAACAGGGTTCAGCAGCTGGATTTCTTACATTGCTGTAAATGTGCTCCTGTGTACTTTTTGGTGTAGCCAGGAAGGAAAAGCGACTTCTCTCTTCAAGTGAATCTATGTGTGTGATTTAACAGGTATTAGAACATATCCATGTCCTGCCTTGTTAGACAGGAAGATTCTTACACATAATATGTACTGCTACTCTTCTGCTCAGTGCCTGGCATAAAATGCAATGTTTCCCTGCTATCAAGTCAGCTTTTTCCAACTCTGAGTACTCCCCTCTATATTTCCTTGCTGTGCTGAAGGAATTGTGTCCTCTCACCTGCATTCCAGATCTTTCAGCAGTTTCAGGGAAGGCGTGCTGCACCAGCACAGCACCATTACTGCTCCTTGATCAAGCCCTGGGTGAGGTCTGAGCAGGAACTCGGACTGCAGGGTTTTTATTCAGTTACGTTTGCCACCAAGTTCTCTAGAGAGAACCAGGTTGCATGCTATAGTCAAGCAGATCATCTGCCTCAGGCCTTGATACCTTGGAAGATACCTGGCCTGGGTCTGTCTTGGGGAAAATGAACTACAGAGGCTTCTGTGGGATGTTCACTTTCTTCTTAGCTTTTTCTCAGGCTGTACTGTTCAACCTTGTATTCCCCAGACCCATGAGATTGCTGTAGAAAGCTGCCTGAAGCATGAGGCAGTTGTCTTCATATTAAGGACCCACATTTTGAGGTTTTTATTTTTGCTCAGATTGAAGGAAAGCACCATGAATTTGTACCACACCATTAGCTACAAAGTAAAGTGCAAAAGCTGCCATGGTATCATTATTCTTACCCATAACCAGTGGTTGGTTGATGTCAAGATGATTGCTTGAAGTCATCTGTTGATGTAAACTGAGGTAATGTAAAATGAGGTTGATGTAAGCTGAGGTAAATTCAGCTTACAAATGGAAAGGAAGGCTTTCTGCTAGTTACTGGTGTTCCTCCAGATAGCTAGTTCTCATTTATGTCCATATTCCACTTGCTTTTCCCTTCTCCTTTTGTGTTTTCCTTCGGAGTAAGACTGAGATGCTGCACTTAGTGCAGTTTTGGTGTAACAGTGGTGGATAGTTGCTCTGTGCTTGTTAAAATACCTGGAAGAGAGCAATGTGGATTTTTGTTGCTTTGCTAGAAAATCAATACAGCAACATTCAATCTTAGGTCTATTTATTTGGGCTGATTTTTTTTCAGTTTGTTCATGAATCCAAACAATGAGTTATTCCCAGAGTCATTGTGGGGGACCTTAGCTGGACTGAGGCCCCTGGACAGGTCGGCTTTGACCTTGAGAAGATTCCAGTCTACCCATGAGAGAACAAACAGGAACAAGAACTGCAAGATAAACAAGTTTTGAGGCAGTGTTGACTGCAAGACAAGGCATATGTGTCCTTTTGGCAGAGGAGCTGAGTTGTGATGGACTGTGCAAATGTTAACCAATTATAAGACGGCATAATAACTTTGAACCAATAAGGAAGAGACACATCTGGGGCAGCTAAGGGAAAAGAGAATAAAGGAACAGAGAAAGAGAGCAATAAAGGCTTTTTGCACTAGCTTGCTTTTATAAAGTTTTGTTATCTTGTCGTTTTGTCCGTTTCGATCACGACAAGTCATAATCAAATGTGATTTAGTGGGGTTTTACATATTGAGTTCAACCAACTTGTTTTAAATTTCATACAAGTTCTGACTGGAAAATAACATGTTAAAATAAATAGTAACTCTCAGGGCAAGAGACCATAAATCTCTTGCAATCTATGAAAAAAGAAACATTTTAATGGGTCCCTTAAGGGTTCTTTCTCTGATAGAAATTTCTTCAGCATTTCCTGTCTTCTGCATCTGTATTTTTATCATTAAAGCATGTTTTCTCTTTCTAATTCCAGCTGGACTACTGGATGAAAAGATGTGGAGACACAGGCTGCTATACTTTTACTGTAAGTGTAGCTGTTTTGGAAACAAGATCCTTAATATCCTAGCTGAAAGTACAATTTTTAGCCCTCACAAATCAAGACAATCTAATCCAGTATGAAGGAACAGACTTTAAATATCCAAGCTTGCTAACATCATAATTCTCATGTGCATATTGATGTAGCTGTGTGGTAACATTACTTTTCTAGGTGTTGCATTTGTTTATGTCATTAAAAGCGAGAAGGAAGGGTAGCTAACATGCTTCCTTCAAGAAAGTCACACTGCTACACCTTTTACAGGGAAGTTGGTGTAAATTTTACCCCCTAACGTAAGAACGACTGGAAGTTGGTTCTAAAAGAACATTTAAACTTTCCTTGGGTCCCAGATTTCAAAGCTAATAATACAATCCCAGGGTTGTCCCAGGGAAATCTTTGGAAAATAATTATCATTGTAGAAGTTGATGAATTTGTAGTTTTAAACACCGTGTCCTGCTTGGTGATGAACCTTGCACAACTATCCTGCTATCTGTGTTTATTCTGAGACTTATGATCATGTCTGTGAAGTACTAGAACTATATTTTAAAAGGACTGCATAATTGTAGGACATCTTTACAAGCATTTTTACCCTCCCTGGTGTCCTCCCTCATAGGTGTGACCTAAGCACTGTACACAGTGAGCCCAGAGGCACATCACACCACACAAAATGAGTGTGTTGGTTACGTTAGAGAAAGCGCAGTCTGAGCTCTTGATGTGTGAGTAAATGTAAGAAGTTCATTCCCCAGTGCTGAAGCTGCATGTGCTTTTGTACATGTGGTCTGAGGGCAGCTGGTGGCCTGTAATGGCTCTGATGAACCTGCTTTAAGTTCTGTTTTAGTATTGAAAATCCATCAGTCATTCTTTTTTGGTTTTTAGTTTTTTGTAAAGCAAGTACCCTAGAGCATACATGCAGTAGAAACAAATTTAGCAAAAACCACAAGCATCATTAACCTTTTAGGGTAAACTTGAAGGCATTCTTCATGGCCCAGTGTCTTTGAGGGCAAATATTTTTATTCAAGATTTTCTGGTTTGTGATTTCTGTTCATTGATGCACAAATACTGGTCTCCTGTCAATCTGGAATGATAGACAGGTACAGTTTGGTCTTGAGACAGGACAAGATGGCTTTTCAAAGTCTCTCCCAGCTCTTTCCACTGTGATTTTAAGATCTTATTTAATTCTGATATTTTATATGAAAATGGCTTGTAGCAGCACTTGTAAGATAAGATATGAACAGCTGATAGAGCTGACATATTTAATGTGGTATAAATACACAGTTATCACTGTGCAGCTTCCCTATTGCTGTTGTCACAGGTTTACAAGGCTTCATTTGGGGATGCCAACTGATACCTTATGTCTCTAGATGCTTTTTATAGTCAGCTCCAGGTGTGTGCTTTGTAGTTGTTGGAAAGCATTATAGCTCTTCCAGCTGTTCCAACATTCTCCCTTTTAGTGCAGAACAACTCTTTGAATGTTTGACCCCAGTTCAGCAGGTCCAAGAACTTGCCTGTGAGGTGGAAGAAGACAACTGACAGTGTCTTTATGGATGATGGCATCTCCAACTGGAACTGAGTATGTAGGCTCTTAGTTTAGAGTTAACATGGGCAAGTTCAACCAGAAATGGTGACCTTGTGCTCTTTCAATCCATTTCTCTTCTTTCCTGGCTACTGTTGCAGAAGTTAGGTTTTCATTGCCTTATCCAAGCTGCTCTTTCATTAGGTAGATTGTCTTAGCAATACTTGCTAAGACTTAGCAACTATTTGCTAGGACTGGCTGGTTCAGCCAGTTAGCCACTAAGATTGACCAGTCTACTAACTATTGGGTCTTCATCTGAATCACCCTCTCCCATGGTTGACAGTGAGGGCTTGCTACTATTACATAGTAAAAAAGGTAGGTACAAAACCTGTCATGCCTACTGTTTGTTAGAGTCATACCAGCACTCCGGTTCTCCACGTGACTGTGTGTATTAGGATATATATTGAGTACATTTAGAGAAAAACTGCTGAGACTTAATATGATTTCACTAGAGTTACGCTGGGCTTTACAGCATTAAAAATGTCAAAATATGTCCCTTATCATGAGGAGGAGGTAGTTTTAAGTACGTGAAAGGAATTGCAGCTTTACTTGTTCATGTACTTAATCTGGTAACACTGGATTTATGAAATGCATTAAGTAAACCTTAAGCCTTTCATAAGTGGTTTGTAGCATCCATAGAAGCAGAGGAGGAGGTAAGGAGGTAATTTTGTCTGGTTGATCCCAAGACAAGATCAGGTACATTTGTGGCATTCCTAGATCTGTTTTCTATATAGAGATCTCCGAGGAGGGAAAATTCACAGCCTTCCTGGACAACTTATGCCAGTATTCACTCTTTTCATCATGAAACGTTTGTCTTGCTACTCTAATCTGAATTGTCCATGATTCAAGTCCAGTATTTATTGTCTTGTCTGTTATGAGCGTGTGAAACATTATTTCATTCTTTGGAAGTTCCTTTTACATGTTTGAAGACTGCAATTAAGTTGTCTTTCCAAATTCTAGTCTTCAGGTTAAACTGTGCATATTCTTTTCTTGTGCATCTTATTTTCTTGTAGGTTGTTTTTTCTGTTCTTGTTATCATTCTTTTGTGCTCTGGAGTCTCTCTGGTTCCTGAACATGTGATGTGATGGAAGTCTTGAGAGTGGATATGGTATCTCCAGGTGAGGTGCTATCAGTGTGTCTCGTGCAAAAGGGTTACTGCCCTTCTTGGTGGAATATCCTCCTATTCATTCCCCCCCGCAATGCAGTGTTTGCCTTTTTCACAAGAGTATGACATAGTGAAGCCCATGACTCCCTGCAGTCTTCAGATCCTCTCCTGCTCCCAAGTCAACAGTTTGCCATAATAGCTGGATATTTTTTTCCCAAGTCTAGGTTCTTGCTCTTATCTTTGTTGACTTTTTTTTCTTTTCCTAGACTTTTTTTTTTCTGTTTTGCTGAGATAATTCAGAATTCAAATTCTGCTTTTAAATGATTTTTTTCTTTACAGCCCCTCGAGTCGCCTACAAAACTAAGCAGCAATACTGTATTGTGGCAACTAGAAATTGATGCCACATTCATATGTGCCCTGCAATATTTGTGTAGACTGGCTAAACTGTTTCCCTGCTATCACTTTTATTGTTGCTGAGGGACTTGGTGCAACTTCCGATACCATTATTTTTGCTATGGATGTGGGTGCTGTGAGTGTCAAAAGTAGAAAAAGAAATGGGAAGGATGGCTTTAGAAGAGTCAGAAACCGATATCATCTGGGAAACGTGAGGTGGAAGTGAACTCCAGGACTATATTCTGTGTTTCCATGAGGGAAAAAATGGGCTGAAGATCAGACATTCCTGTAGTATCATTCCCATTCAGGTCATCTGCCTGGCTGTGTCCCCTCCCAACCTCTTGTGCACCCCTGGTGTATTCACTGGGGGGGCAGGGGGAGGAACAGAGAAGGCCTTGACGCTGTGCAAACTGCTCAGCAATAGCTGAAACATGAGTGTGTTGTCAGCGTTGTTTTGGTCACACATCTAAACCACAGCACTGTAGGAGCTGCTACGAAGAAACTTAACTCCATCTCAGCCAAAACCAACACAGATACCAGATACAGGTGAAGAATGAATGTGAGGTTCTACTCAGGCTTGTATTTGGTTTGACTATCTGGGAATTGTATAGGATCAGAAGATAAGGTGGCAAATACCTAATTACTGAGCTGTTTTTCTCCATTTAAAGACTGTCACTACATTTCAGCAGGCTTAGGATGTGCTAGATTCTCTATGTCAGACTTAAGCGAGTGCCCCTTTGCTGCAAAGCAACATTTCTTCCATTTCCATCTATTGCTGTTCGTGAATGTTCTTGAAATGGGAAGAAATCTTTCTTACACACTGCAGGTGGCATTAAGCACAGTGTTAAAACACTCTTTTGTGTCCACCTGTGAGCTGTGTGTCTAAGTTTACATAATATTCGGTGTTGGCCTAGTCAATAAGTTAATGGAGCCTTAAAGAGTGATTCCTCTTACAGTACTGTAGGTGACCTGATGGGTTAATTGAATCATTCACCAGGCTCTAGTGACTGTGTTGGTTAGGGACCAACACCCACTATTGTTAATTTTATTATGTAAAAGCAGTCAAAATTTGGCAAATGTCTGACTCTCTTAGCCAAGAGAAGTGCTTGATGGAGGTTTAGCCATCAGTGTGGCTATCCCTGTGTAGCATTTATCTGTTCCACACGGATGGATGTAAGGAATCTTTCAAATGTTGCAAGGTACCTCTATGTCGAATAGGGATTTTACAGTCAGAAATCAGAGGTTTCTTTTGCTTGGGTTTTCATCTCTCTAATCAAAAGTGATCAGAGCACTGAACCTCAGTCTGTCAGCAAAGAAAACTTGGTCAAAATCAATGTTTTTCAGTGAAACAGCTCAGCTTTATTGAAACAACTTACTGAATTAAACTTCATGGCTGATGTCCTCAGCAGTTCTCTCTCATTGCTTATTTTGTGTTGAAAATTAATGTGATATTCCCATATGTAGTATTTTTAGCCAACTGCATTTAGAGTGAATGGAAAGTGATTGCCCGTGTAAAGCAGAGATCTGGAAAGCTTGAGATTGGGTCCTAGTTTGGTCCATACTGGTCTCGGGGCAAATTATCTACTTTCTTTGCCCTTTGGTATTGCCAGATAGCAAGAGGACCAACACCCAGCAGAAGTTTTGAGAGACTTGGCTGAAATTACGTGCCATGAGTGCTTGCAGTGATTTCCAAACAGGTTGATTGAATTTAAAAATACATGCTGCTGGCCATTCATGAGAACTCTGAGGAAAACGTTATCTGTAATTACAACATAGATTTGGGATTTTAAAAGCCCTAAACAACTTAATATGCTTTTGAAGGCAGAGAGTAGACAGAGAATTTGGCTATTATCTCTTTTTACAAACAGCACGTGCTTCTCAAAAGATTCCTGTGAACCAGCTCTCCACTTTTCCAGATGTGTAGTCTTCTTTGGGAATTTTTGGGGAGTTATTTTCTCTTTAGAGCAAAAATATTTTGGCCAGTATCAGAACAGAAACAGATGATATGAAGTTCACCTCACATCTGTGTAGTAGTTCTTGTCTCTGTATATAGCTGTCTGGAAGACTGTGTGGATAAATAGCATTTTATATTTCCAACCAAATACGAAACCTTTTAAAAACTTTGTTTAAGACTGAAAAAAAAGAGTGAAGCCCTCCAAAGAAATCTTAATTCTCAGGATTTTCATCTTCACAGCTCTTTAAAAACATTAACTTCATATGTCTGAAGGCTTTGACCAACGTAGCTCCCTGTGACAGCTGCGAAACTGCTGTCCCTTTGGACCAAGTGAATTTGCCCCCACGCCTCTGCACATCCCCTGCCCCAACCCAGCACTTGGGTTTTGGGTTGCCGAGAGTGCCCAGAAGGTCCTCTCAGATCCCAGATCCTTGTGCACCCCTGAGATCCCATTCACTTCAGTTGATCACATCCTCCTTAAAGTGCTCCTTGTCCATGGACACTGTTTTAAATGATTTATGACTGCGCAGTCTTTTATTTTTAGCCTCTGTGCAAAGCTTCCAAATTAAATCTTGGTGGGAACTGCTGTCTGTGTTAATTTTGTTGTCTTCCTCTGCACTAATGAAAAACAAGTTCAGTCGTGCAGTTAAATGGGGTGGTTGTCTTCCTTAGTACATTTTTATACAAATCAAACAGGAATACAGGTAGATGAGAACTGTAATATGATTCTGGCATATTAAATAATTAACTTTAAAAAAGTCAATGAGTCCCTGCCTAACAAAACAGCAGTGCTAGAAAGCCTGGATTGTCTTTTAATGATGGAAAGAGAGGACATGTAAATGGGCTGTGAGGACTCCAATTCACCATTTTCTTGCTCTTGATTCAAAGAAGAGTTGTGCAGCATTGATAGGAAGTGAGTTTGCTGTGCAGTGAGGGTGCTCACTTCTCCCACCCCTCTTCAAGCCTCTTTATCATATTTGGTTTCTATGAATTGCTGTGATTTAAACATTAATACTTATTTTTAAGGTATCAGAGATGTGAAAATATAAGAGGATGATAAGGGTTTCTTCCAAACTAGAAGGAAAGGGCTAGTTTGCGAGGTGTTTGGCCATCTCGTGGCAGAATCCTGGCTTTTTTTATGTCAGAGACCAGACATCAGTGGCAACATTGCCTTCCCACTGGTACCTGCAACCTTAGTCTGCAAGGGCTCTACAGGGAGAAGCACAAAAGGCAGGAATGGAATGAAATTAGTATAGGACATATTTGCATTCAAGGAGACTCAGGACTCTGAAAAAGAGATTATTTTTTTTTTTCTTGGAAAAAACTCAGAAGGGCTGGAAGCAAGATGCTGAAAGGTGACCAGAACATCCATACTGCAAATACGTGGCATGTTATAATCCAGACAGGTAATGCTGTCAATAGTTGCAGCTTCCTTCTTATACTTAGTCTTATGTCATACTAGCATATATGAATGTGTGTGACATGTCTTTTCCAGCCAGTGGTGGCAGTGTCTGAGCTGGACTAGCGTACCCTGCTCTGGGCTCCACAGCTCTGGGATGTGGAGGTTTGGAGAAGAGGCTTGAAGAGCTTTTCTTGGGAATGGCAGAGGTGGGGTGACTGTTTTGGATCAGCAGAGTGCACTAAATCACCCTCAGAGTCCCTTGTTGCCCATGGCCTGTGGTTTCTAGGGAATTTGCGCACCTCCTTTGCTTGACAGTTCAGTTATTTTGTCAGTCAGTGTAGGATTAGGAAAGAGATATTTTTGTCACTGATTCCAGGGGACTGATCCGCAAACATTGGTCTTGACTGTCCATATTACAAGCCACAGATCTGTAAGTCTAAACGAAAAGTGATTAGCAGAGATCTGGAAAGGCTATAAACAATTGCAATTTTGCAGGAAATAAACAAGAAAAATAAAAGCGGCATGAATTTTTTTTTTTTCCCCCAGTAGCAGGAACTGATGCTGCTTGGGAATAGGGATTATGACTCATGATAAAAAGAGGGAAGAAGCCAGGTAACAGCTAGCCATGAATCTGGGGGCAAAAAAGCATCTGTAAGGGTTTCCAGTGTCAATTCCAGATGCAGAACATCCCATCTCTTCCTGTAGCCTTGCTCTGGTGTTTCACAGGAAAGTGAAGTAATAATCCAGGAATCAGTTTTACACCAAAGGAGGCCAAACTCAGTTTGGTTACTTTGGGGAAAAAATCATCATCAGCATTAAACATCTAGCAATTAATTTCTTTTAACTGGAAAACTCTAGCTTAAGGTCCCCCACCGTGAAAGACCATTCCAATTACAAGTATTTTGCTAACAACAATGCAACTTTACTTGATAATGTTTTTAAAAGAAATCTTTGTTTCTCCACTGCTTATATAGTTTCCTTTGCTTTTGTAATCAGGTGATTCCTCGGTTCTGTTGCTACCAGTCCTGTAGTGTTTTGCACATACAGGCTGCATTATTTAGGGCAATAAAATCGTGATGTTTCATTTTCTTAAATTAGCCTGTATGCATTACTTGAGTAACACAGTCATCTTTGTACAACTTCTGGTTAATGTGTTTTAGACTCACAGAAGATTTCTGGCTATGCAGTTTTTGTTGTGTGGGTTTTTTGTTTTGGTTTTTTTTTTTTCCCCCCTGTAACGTTGCCTGCAGTACGTCTGCTAATTTGAGGGTGCCAGCAAGAACACTTCTCCTGCACAGTGTCATGCTTAGCATCTCTGTTAATTCCTCTTAGTTAAGTAGACGGGCACTGCCTGATCCAGGGGAGTCCTTGGAGAGCTCTGTGGTTCCCTTTCCTAATAGGTGGGTGTCTTGGGGACAGGGTTTGTTTATTGGAAATGGGGTGTGTGGTTATTGATTGTCTCCCTCCTCTGAAGGAAGAGCATTATGCAAGAGGACAGGTCTTGGGGAATAATCTAAACGTGGTCATTCTCACCTTTGCAGGGAGTGTGTTCCACGTGTGGATCAGCTTATTAAGGATATTTACTAACGAAGCCCTGGTGTGGTGATGCAGCAGCCAATTATTTTTTGCACTGAGTTCCCACTTGTTTAATGACAGACAGCAGGACCTTTTAAAACTGCAGGCCTGACAACTTTGTGTTAAAACTGTTACTTCAGTTTAGTCTTTAACAGCATGTCTAAACCCCAACCTGAATCCCCAAATATAATCACATTACAGACCAATTATTTTGCTTGCTGAGTCACTTTGTCAGTTTGACAGTATGCCTGGCAGAAAATTTTTATTCCTTTGAATTCTTTGATTAAAGAAATCAATTAATTCCGAGTTTTATTTTGTTTGGAGATACCAAGGTCTGACTCTCCCACTGAGTCATAGTCCCCGCTGATAGTCACTGGTGCGATTCATCCTCTCTCCAGCCCTTTGAAGCTGCAGAAATCTCTTTTATGGTAAAGGTAATGAGCAGTCATGCTTCTGGGCAAAATCCTTCTTACTGCCATGCTGGGGCGCAGATCCCTGGTCTCCCTATATTTGGAGACCAGCTTATTGTTTGTATTTGTTGCGCTTTTCCGTCGCAACAATCTAGGAGAAACGACGCATCGCCAGGAGAAACGACGCATCGCCAGGTACTCGCCCTGGGGAGTAAACGGACCAACACAGATACTGTGGATCAAGCGATTTCTCTGTTTATTGCTACGTAACACTTGGTTATATACCATAGCCATGCGCAAGCCATCTACTGATTGGTTAACATGTGCTGTTCACGCGCCTAAAGCAATAGTTTGATTGGATAAGGTCTCCTGATCACGCGAATGATTCCTCCTGTCTGTGTCTTGCCTGGTGTCCTGCTTTCAGTCACGTAGGCCCAACTTGTTCAGCTTTTTGTGCTTACTTCATCAAACTTTGTAGCAACAGTTAGCCTTCGCTGCGTCCTTGAGGCCTGCTGCTTGCAGAGGCCTCTGGCTCACAGATTGAACAGTCCCATTGTGTCTCTTGTTCACTGTGTGTCTATTCTTCTAATTATCCCACAGTATTGGCTAGAAGTTGACTGTATTTCTCCCTAGCAGCCATGAATGGCCAATGCAACAATTAGTCATAAAGAGGGGGTTGATCCTTATGAAGGATGTTTTCCTGATGGATTATTATTTAAAATGGGGAATGCAAAGATGTGTAGACACTGTTTGGAGATGGGAAAGAATCTTTTAGATTTAAACAAGCTGGTCCTGAAGTTTGAAGTTGGCACATATTCATAGCATTTGAACTTCAGAATATTTGGTTGCTTAGAAAAGTTGGGTATCTGCAGCCTGTAGTGAAGATTGAGAACTGTTAACAGAAAAATACTGTCATAGGTCTCTGTTTGCTTTTCTACTGTTTAAAATGGGAAAGGAATAGTATTTGCATTGGCACTTTGAAACTGTTTCTCAAATGCAACAAATACATTATGGTTTAGAATTTATGAATATTGTATTGCTATCAGCACACTGCAGACCACATCAGCTGTTGTGCTGGCTATTGCCCAGTCATGTAATGAGGCCACCCATGTCATAAAGAGTTCAAGCTCTAGTAAAAAAAAAATCTCAAGAGCAAAGGAAAAATTCATACTTTTCATTCCCATTTTGCTAATGAGGAGTGACCCACAGAAAGATTAGCACTCGTGGGGGTTTCCGCTTAACACTGTGCAGTCCCTCCTGCTCAGATGTGGTCAGCGCAAGGCAACGTTTAATGGGAGGAATGCTAATACACTCCTAAATTATGGAAAGGAAAATTATTAGAGATCTATGTAAGGACATAGTAGGAATGTGTAGGGATAAAATCAGAAGGGCTAAGATGTGAAGTGGATGTAGTGACTTGTAGGGTCATAAAAGACAAGGAGAGACGCTTCTACACCTATGCTAAAAGGAGGGCAATGAAACCATGGCATCATTGCTGAGTTAGGAAGAACAGCTAATAACTGATGATGCAAAAGATAGATGAAGTAATTTGGGCTTCTAACTTTGTGAAAAAGATTAATTTTGACCAGATGCTAAATACAATTAAGTTTTCAAAGGAGAAAATAGTCATCAGGAATAAGGAAAGAAGAGGCAGAACAAAATGTTTGATATCTTGCATGCATGCCAACCTCTGAAAAATCAGCAAGAAATTATCTGGATGGTTTGGAGTATTTGGGGGAGATGTGAAAATACTGTTACCGCAGACTAATAAATATTTACAGAGACTTTCAAGTATAGTATAATGTTACAGTATGTGTAAAATTGCCTAGACCTATGGCCCATAGCTTTGTTCCTTTTGTCAAGGACCTTTTTTAAGGAAAAAAATAATTAAGTAAACCTTCAAAAATAATAATTTTTTTTTTTTACATTCTCTCCATGGGGTTCTTCACACTCTCTTAAAAAGTTACCTTTCCCTCTGAGCAAAGCTTGCAGTATTTCTGCTTTGAGTTTTCTGTCATTATGCAGTCCAAATAAAATTCTGTGAAAAAGTTCTTTCAGATGGAGCTTTACTGCCAAGAAAAAGAGTATAATTTTCAGTATCCTCTTGGTGATTTGAGCAGCAGAAAGGTTGTTCTGAAGTGCATAAAACCTGCTCTTTGTGGTGGGTAATTTTGTACCCTCTTGTGGCCAGGAGGCTTCTTTTTTAGTCCCAAACGCCCTTAAGTAGATAAAACACATTGCTGCAAGAAGCAAAATGTTCAGATGCTGAAAGTCATCTGTATGCCCTCTCCCTATAATCAAGTTATCCACATCTGTTTCCAAAAGGGTATGTTCAAATAACTCTGTGTTTTAATGAACTTTTTCCTTACATAGTGCTCTCTACAACTGCTGAAAAAAAACCCAACCCAAACCTCACCTGTGACAGTTTATGCTTAATAGCTACCATAGGCAGACTGGAGTCCTACAGTACTTCTTGTCACCTTTGACAGGCTTTGTAGTATCACAGAAAAACAGCCCATGGGAATTACAAAAACGAGCTGTGGTTTTGTGTCTGCATCTTCAAACATCTTTCTTCCTTCTGTTGGGACAAGCCCTCTGAGAGGAGAAACTGCTTCAATACTGGGACAATTTATGTATTCTTTCCAAGGCAGGCATCAACAAGAGGTAGTGAAGGTCTGCATACCTCAGTGGTTGTCCATGTTTGTTCCCAACTAAATCACAGAACTGCTTGAAACTTTGTACATGTGCTGTCCATACGTGGAAAGAAACTTCTCTCAAATGTCCATCGGCATCCTCTGGGAGAGAACCTGATATGCAGTTGTGGATTGTAGATGCATTTCAATCAAGACCCCTTATATCTCTCTTAAGTCCAGTTTTTACATTGAACAATTTACCTTTCCTCCTCTGAGAAGCAACCAAAGACAGGGTTACCCATGCTGGCAAGTAACCCTCAGCCTTTGTTTCTTCTGTGACTTTAAGAATTCATTTGGAAATGAATTCTGCAGTTTCACTAGGAAATGTAGCAAAAAGTGTAGGCTTTTCACTAGTATCAGGAAGGTGTCTAAACTCCTTTTACAGTCAATACAGTGAGTGGAGTTGAGAAAGTGATTCAGCCCACCGAGTGTGGGTAGTGTTTTTGGGATTGAGTCAGCGGACTCCAAGCCGTGTCCTGACTGGCTCTCCATGGGCTGGAATGGGAGCTCGGACACCTGCCTCACATGTAGATACCTGCGTTGTAGAAACTCAGATCCAGGAAGGCTGGATTGTAGCCTGTATTTCTATGCAGAAAACTATTGTCATGATTTTTTTTTTCCTATATAGGAGTTATATCCTATAGAATATAACTTTTCTCCTGTGAGTCTTGCAGCAGCCATCAGAGTAGTATTGAATTTTCTTGTTCTAATGTATTAGCCAAATTGCATCTTATTAAAGCTGGGAAAGTTTAATATGTTTCACATATTGAATGTTTAATGTTTGTTAATATAGCTTAATGTTCTTATGAGAGATGGGAGAGAGAGATGGGTTCTCTGCAGGGAGAACCAAGGGCTCCTCTTTCTGAAGGCATAGGATCTTAACTGAGGCCAGCCCCTCAAAACTGAGGGTAAGTTTTCACATAAACTAGTGGTTATATTTCAGAAGACAAAGGCATTGGGAAACATCCCAGAGGACTTGCAGAAGGAAAACATGTTTCAAAAAGCAGAATAAAGAGAACTAGGGGACCTACACTCTTCTAACCCGTAGCTTGGAACTGGAAAGAAAGCAAGTAAACATGTAAGGGTGATATACATGGGTAAGGAAAGAAAAAAAAGGATTTTGAAAATTTCTCAAGACTAATTTTTTCTTTGAATGACCTACAGAGAAAGCAGTAGATATGATATATGTGGAATTTTAATGATTCTGTAACTCATATGTGATACTTCCATAAGCAACCTATGAGGAAAATGAAACCCTGAAAATGTTGGTTCGTTCTACTATTCAATCCATCTCTTTGGTGTCATATAGCAGTGGGATCTAGATGATTCCTATGATGCTATTAAAAGTCACATGGTTGTTAGGTTTAGGATATATGACTTGTAAAGCCTTAGCACAACCCTGAAAATGTGAAGACCAGCAATGAGGTGATTTTGGGAGAAAGAAAATTATTTTGAACTTTTGTTCAAATCCCCAGTCAAGACAAAGGACCTCAAAGGACCATTTTGCTCAAGATGGGATGAGGCACTGTGTGTAGCAACACATGATGCCACTGGAGTGTAGTTCTCCTGCCTTTCACATAAAAACAAGATGGTGACATACCGGAGGTGATAGAAAAGAATGAAGGATGTACATTGGACAGAAGCAGTCACATCCCTCTTCTCCTTGTCCCCCTGCTCTTAATGAAAAGAATGTGAGAAGAGCAGCATATCTTTTTGTGCCCCCCCCCTTAGACCAAATTTTGTCATGTCAGTTGTGTTCTGCTGAGCTCCAGTTCTCATGCGCTTCTTGCACAAACAGTGCTACCTATTCCCTAGGTTACATCAGTAGCCTCTTCATCTGACTGATTAAGCCCTCCTGTCTTTAATTCCTGCTGACTTTTACTAACCATTCTATTTAATGACTTCAGGTGGACTTTTTTTGCTTTCTCTGGTACAGGCCTCTGAACATGTGAAATCTCTTGCTTCATGCTGTTGTGGGTAATACAGCATTTTCAGCCAAGTTGTCAGATACTGGCAGGAATCCTGGGGGCAGAGTAGCTCCAGGCTCTGTGCTTGTGCTGAGCACAACCAGGAAGAAGAGTTGCTGGTGTGGAGGTCCGGACTCTTACGCTAACAGTGGACCTATTATTTCAGATAGGATATGTATCTCTGGAGGATCTAGTGTTCCTCATGGCTCATATTTCTGGATGCACTGCAAGAACGCAAACAAAAATAAACACTTCCCGAAGATGTTTTTAGTATACCAATTGCAGTAGTTTAATACTATGGAAAAATACTGCAGGAAATAGAAGATTTTTGAAAAATAACATACAGCTGTAGAGGCCAGGAGTTTGGTTATGGATTCATGACTGCCTACATCTGCAAAAAAGTCTCTCTTCTTTTTAACTGTTGTTCAAAGGACTGAGAAGAGCCCCTGGCTCCAAACTGAACAGCCCAGGATGTGGCATCTGTTCTCCAAAGTTCCCTAAACAAGAAGTAGCCCAGATATTTCCCGAAGTTTGAGAAGATTATATTGTTGTTATATGAATCTTGACTGCCACTGCAACTGCAATTATAGCAGAAGAATGTTTATGTATCCTTGGGTTTTATTGTTTTGGTTTTGTTTTTTGAAGAACTTTATTCTGATGGAACTGCTCAGGACTTTGCAAACAATATGCAGTGATGTTTCTGTCTTAGTTTGCTCATTCCTGATGATATAGATTTCAGACTACTAATTCAGTTTTATGTTAGCATAATTTTATTGTCTAATAGTTACTTCTTTGAAGAAACAAAAGTTATTTCGAAGAACAGAGAAAAAAATACGTTATTTTATTACTACTTGGGTCTCCAACAGGATCAGACAAGAAATGCTGTGAATATACAGAACAAGAGCAGTTTCTATCCCAAATACATCATCATCTGTGGGAAAGGAAGGACTATTAGCCCATTATTTAGAGATGGGAAACTAAGGTGCAAAATGATAACTTTTCCTGTTATGCTACAGCTGTGATTATAGTTACTTGTATTCAACACGATTGTTTGTGTTCAGTTCTTTCAGATTTGAGCATGAGAAATATTGGCATATATGTAACACCTTTCAACTACCTGAACCAAAAGCTTTATACTTAGAAACTATTGTCTGCCCTTTGGTGAGACAGAGACAGCTATTGGAATCCAAGCCAATCCAATCCAGTGAAGACCAAAACTCTTTGGTTGCTGGTCAATGGACCAGTAAAGGAACTACTCGGGCACTGACTTGAAGATATCAGCCTCAGATTTGTCACTGATAAAGAGAGAAAACATGATTATTGTGAGTGTTGTTGGATATTTGAGGGGGCTTGTGGGCCTATGCAAAGCTAATTATGAGATATCAGAAAGGGTTTGTGGGATTATGTAAAATTTATTACAAGAAGTTTAAGGGAAGGGGACAGATCAGGGTGGATGGGTGAGGAACATTCATGAGGCAATTGAGAGAAGGAGGGATAAAAAGGGCTGGCTGGACTGAGCCCTGTGCCTGACCACCACATCTATCTTATCTTCTTGTTAAATCCTTTCCTGAATCATTCTTTCTTTGTAATCTTGCTTTGCTGTGTGTGAGAACTGTGAGGTCTAAGTGCCAGCAGCTGGAGAAGGGGCTTTGGGTCCCAGGGCCTGGGGGTTTAGCTGTCAGCAACTGGAGAGACCAGCTTGTATATGAGAGACCTAAATGCCAGTGACTGGAAAAACCTGAGTGTGTTAATATTTGCATGGTGAATTTAATCCTGTATGCATATGTTTGCCAGCAAACTTTGAACTGGACTAGCTGGAGGAGACCTGCCTCTGGAAAGACTTGATGTCTAAGTTGGTGGCTGGGTAAGGGTCCTGGGGTCTGGGCATGTATGTTTGGTGGACTGAGAGCCTGTGCTGATATCTGAGGGATTGGTGGGTGTGGGGTGCCTGTGAGATGAGTGTGTGAGTGTGTGCATCTGTTTCACTAGTGAGCATCAAGCTGGGTTAGCTGGTGGGTAGGAAGAGACCTGCATATGGGGTGAGGGGGGCCAGGTTCAGGCATGGACGTTAGGTGGACTCGGGGGCTGTGCCGACATCTAAGGGATCTGTGAATGTGGATGTGCTTGTGAACCTGGAGAGCAAAGGCATGTGTGTTCTCTCTAGTGAGCTTCAATCCTCACCAGCTGGAGAGGAGGGATAGGACTGAGCCATTGGTGCCTGTACATGAGCACTGTTGGTGTTTGTGGGGATGGTGGCAAAGGCCGTGCCCTCTGTGGCAGTCTGCGTGGCAGCCGATGTCAGTGTCCTCTGTGTGTGTGTGTGTGTCTGGGATACACTCTCAGGCCCACAACTGGCCGACCCTGCAAGCATCTATTTGAAGACTACTTTGTCATTGACTGGCATTCCTGAAGGCTCTAAGTATATGGTATCAAAGGCATGGACTTAATTAAATGACTGTCTTAAAACAGGGGCCATGTGGTATCCTGCTTCCCTTGAATGCAGTGACATCTGCTAACAATAAAAGAAAAAAAAAATAGTCATGTCAAAGGTCATGTGTTATTTCCATGAGTTACAGAAAACATGCTTTCCTAAAACTCTCACAGTACCAAATGTAATGACTCATTGCCTCTGTTTATTCCTTAATTACAAAGCTCTTATGTGGGGGTCTCAATTTTATGATGACAGATCTCACTGGCATCACTTTCATAATGACTCTGCTCCATAGCATGTTTGGGCCCAAGCATGGGATTAGGCTGAGAGCAAAAATGTACCTTGGGGTTTCCGGTGGTGGAAACCTCCAGCATTTACAGCTCCAGCACCTACTGTCTCATAGCCGAGGAGAAGATGGGTGGAAAATTCTGGGGAAACTGCTGCACGTGCCAAGCAGGAGAAGCAATAGAACTGTAATGTTTAAGGCAGAACTAGGTGATGTATGTTGTGGTACAGCCAGAACCACATAAAGCAAAAGACTGCTTTCAGGTACATATTCCATCATCACGCAATTCCCACAATGCTGCTGGACACAGGCTCTTGAAAATAATACTGGTTTACTCTGTGTAATTTGGAAGTTAGAAGGAATTGTAATTATCCACTCGAATGATGCCCAGCCTTTAGCTGAAACTTGCTAATAAAATAACCTTGTTTTTCTGACTGCCTCTAGTTACAGCCTAATATGTGCTCCTATCTGTCGCAGAGCCATGATTAATAGTTTTGGTGGTGATATTGCTTCCGTGATAGGAGGTCCTGCCAACCCGAAGAGAAGCTAATCTCAAGAGAGGCATGGCACAAAAGGTGAAGCTGCTCTAGGAGTGCTGGGAAAGTTCATCAGAGGGGATGAAGGAGCAGCTCTGATGGCCCTGAAAATATGCTCAGTAAGCCTGCTGAGGCTGCTCGGAGAAAGTACAAAAATGGTGTTTGAAATAAGAAGGAAAAGGAAAAATTGCAAGAGCAATTGAGAGAAGATGCAGAAAGTGAACGCTTTCCCTCTTAGTTTCACCCCTGATCAGTACGAAGATTAGGAGAGACAAAAGAGTTTTGAACAGGTCTGAGTCATCTCTTCTAATTCGGGGATGAAATATTGTTCTGCAGAGTACTCTCTCCTCTTCAGGGTATGGGACTGAGTCTGCCTAACTGAGGTAGCTTTAGGCCTTGCAGAGAAAATTGTGATTGCATTAAGTCTATGTGCTGCCATAATAGAAGCAGAAGGAGATGTGTTTGGTAGTTGCTGAGCCTGCAGACACCCACTTTTGATAATTTTGGTTTCAAAGGTGGCATTACCATTGAATAATTAAAGTGTTATCCTAATTAATCTGGACCTACAGATCATAGTGTCTCTGAAATACTTTTTTTCCATTAATTAGTGATTTTAACAGTGTGGTTAGGTACGACAAAGGCTGCCTTTCCCTGGCACGGGATACACTCTATCTTCTTCTAACGTGATTTTCCAAAAGAAAATCAAATCTCATTTTCCTTCTTTAAATCTTCATTTAGACAATCATTCTTTGTGAAAATGTACTAAGAGGAGTTTCTTAAGTACTTAAGTAAAGACTGCAGAAAGAAATAATTGACACACATTCAACCCTAGGAGCTGGAGATGCCTCTTTTCTACCAGCCTTTTAACCAAGCCTGTGTGGGTTGCCCAACACATAGGCTACAGATGAGCAATAAAGATCTCCTGGCAAGTCAATAGACAATCCTAGCTCACAACTTGCTTTTTCTGTACTGTTCAGGACAGCATCACCTAACGACGACTTGTGCTAATCTATCAATTATTTTTTTTATGTTAAGAAGCCTCAGCACATTTTGATCCCTGACATAATTTATTCCTTCTGTGCAAGGGAATGACTCAGGTTCTTCTAGCTGTTGTGGCTGACTTAAAATATATTACTCACTTTGCATGAAAAATAATGCTGGAGGCGTATGATTCCATAATGGCTGCTCTGCTGCCATTTTGTGGTCTTTGGCTCACTTCCATTATAAATCTTGTATTTTTAAGGTATTTCTAACTCACTCATTGACAATTGCATCAACCTAACGTTCAACATTCAGGATGTTGCTTAGAAAAATTACCCAGGAGTTAAAAAAGATGAAGATGCCTTGGTCAAAGGTAAGCTCTCCTGAGACATAATATTTCTTCTTCTCAGAGCTACCCAAGTTCACATGGAAAGCCTTGGGGAGGAAGGCAAGATCAGAAACCCCACAGCTGTTTGATGTAGTTTGAGGGTCTGGGTAACCTCCTACGCTAGACACCCTATATACATAATAAGATTGTGCCTGACCCAAATAGCTTATAACCCAAAGAAAGAGGCACAAACTGATGAAAGAGGTTGGGGAAAACTGAGTTTTGTGGGTACCAGGCCAAACCCTTCCTGCCCAACTGCAGAATTGTTCTTATAACCTGGAGCAATTCCAGGTGCTTGTGTCTTTTGTGATCATTCTGTTGGTATACAAATAGTGAATTAATGGTCCTTAATCCCCGTTACAAGAAAGGCTTAGTATAAGTGGTCCTAACAGGTTTAAGCAGGACTAGCACAGTTTGAGGTAAGTGAATAATGAACAGGTGGGGGGTTTTGTTTGTTTTTTTAACTGAGTTTTTCCATAAGAAATGTGCTCAGTAAGGTGACTTGGTGTTTCATGTTTACTGGACGCAAAATCAGTCTGCATTCTGGATCTTTAAGGATGTATGTAGAACTGACTTAAGTCAGTCAAAGCCCGTTTACACAAAACTCAGCCTGGCAGTACAGCGTAAGGTGGGACAGATGATAAGTGCGTTGGCATTAGGAACCTCACAGTTTGCTAAGAAGTTGCTCTAGATAAGGAAAAGGAAATGTCTTCAGGGGTATCATATTCAAATGTATATGAGCAGAGAAGTGCTGGAAGAAGAGCACAGGAGACGCATGTCAGCACTGGGCAGCTAGGAGAGGACCCTGGCTGGCCCCACCAGAGCAGCACAGGGTACCTTGCCTGGCTTGCTCAGGGCAATGGGTTGCATCAGTAACACAGATACTGCTTTTCTTTCCTGTCAGGCCATGGTTCTATTGTTTTTCACTTAGCTTCAGCACACAAGCTATTAATGAATGTGTCATGCTGGTAGGGCTGCTTCATTATCTGGGCTCCAGGCAATCCAGCCTGGACACCAGATCCTACCAGACTGCATCATGTGGAATTTCTATGCGTTGTTTAATTAATACAACAAATACAAATGACAAATTAGGTGGAGATACTGAACCTGGACTTTGCATGGGGATTTTTCAGCCCATAACACTAACATCAGAACAGTTTTATATTCTTTCTCCCTGTTACAGTGATTGGGAGATGATATCTGAAAGTGCTACAAGGAGCAGAAGGAGGTGTAATAAAAGCATGAATTTAGGTTTAAAACATCTTCTGTACCTAAGTGGAAGATGCAAGATGACACTAAGTAATTTTTAGGCCTATTACCTTATTACAGGTGACACAGGTGCATTCAGACAAATCTGTATGAGCAGAAAAGCAGTATTTAGAGAAGAAGGGGAATCGAGTGCTTAATAGTTTTTTTGACAGGCCTTTGTGATGAACTGGGGAAAAAAAATAGCTGCATAATGAGACTTTGGAATATGTACTACAACTGCAATCAATACACAGATTTTAGCAAGATGATGAAATTGTTGCACTTTCTTGGTGTCTTGTTCTTGTAAAACCAGATGTTACTCCCACAAATTTGAGGCTTGGAAGCACTGTGAGAACAGTAAGTAGTGCTGTCTGCTTTCTTGGTACAATCAATTTTCTATGGTTTTTTTGTTGTTTTTTTTTTTAAATATACTTCAAATTCATGCCAGAGAGAAGAAGAATGAGAGGTGATGTTTTTTCTTTCTACCCTCAACAGCATCACCATTGCTTTCAAAAGATATCCTAATCCCTTGAAATGGGAAAGGGAAACCCTGTCCTCCCCCAACAAAGCCAGTGCATAGACATCATAGCTTAGACAGAAAAACTCTAACCTCCTTTGCTAAAATGTTCTGGTTAAAGTGTGTTACTGAAATGGTTATGAAAGTTCCAGGTAGCTGTGAAGGGCAGCAGTGCTGGAGCTGGTCCCTGCAGCCAGTGAGCAGGTAGCCTCCCTAGAAACGTGTCCTTTCCTCTTCTTCAGCAAGGCCACCTCCAGACCTTGGCAAGGGATCAGCTCCTTCATAGACGAAGGAACCCGCTCCAGATATTGGAAAACTGGCATGGGTGGTGTGATGTCCCTCCACTCTTCTTTCCTAGGGACAGCAGCATCTGAAAGCTATGTAAGAGACTGATTATTCCTAAATCAGCTTCTGAATCCTGTGTAGGGAAGGCAGCTGCACTCCATGGAAATGTCCCTGCAAACACTGTAGTGAAGTTGGGCAAAAGAAGGAAATTGCCGATACAGCAATGAGTGCTAGAAAGCATGTGTCTGAAGTCACAGCTGAGGCTGATCTCTATTCTTGCTAGAAAATCAAAGGGAAGATATGAAAGGTTAAGGGATAGAAAAGAAAAAAGGAGAAAATATTCAGGCCAAAACAAATGAGGGATGACACTGATTTGCATCAGTAGAGATTACAGGCCTTTTTTAACTAAATAGACTTTCCTGAGGTAAAGAATTGCATCAATTCATCTTGAAATGACACTTGACAAGGGGCAAAGTATCTATTATAATCTCATTTAATAAACTGTTCGTCCCACTTAAATATGCCTTCTATCTATCTGCTTTATCCACTGGAACTATGTGCTTTAGCAATTCATTAACCTCCCTTCTAATTACATGGATGTAGGCAGCACTTTGTTATGACCCAGAAGAACTGCAACACAAGAAATTTTGTTCTATTGCTCAAAGTACTTGTTCATTTCCGAAAAGGGGCACAGAAAGGTCAAAGGAATGTAGCTGTTTGTACCCTCCCTTGGATTTACTGGAATAATTACTTCCTTGTTCAGAATTAGCCATTACTTCAGTATGGTTTTTATTACAGGTCAAAGACACACTTGTGGAAGCAAACCCAAATCTCCTACTAAAATAAAAAATAACAGATAACATCAGATACAGTATTTCTACTTCAAGGAAAATATAAGTAAGTACTTCTTTAAAGATGTTCTCAGAGGAAATAAGCTGGCTTGGAAGAGCTCTGAACTTCAGGGACATTTGCTCAATGTGGAGCCAAGTTCAAACTTCACAGCACTGGAGATGTATTATATTTTTTCTGAAGGGAATGTGGTGGGCTCAGAGGATGAGAATGCTGATAAGTGCAAGAGAGCTTCTAGGCTGCAGTTTCTCCCAGTGCAGTTTACTTTCCAGTTTAGACTGGAGTCCAACACTTACTGCTTTTAAGGAGTAAACAAGAATCTTTTCCAGGGCAGTTTTGGGGCTGACTGCTGTCACGGAGATAGTTTGTTTGAAATGCCCAGTGCTTAGAGGTGAGTTCATGCTGTCTGACACAAGCATTTTGCAAAGCTTTGAAGACAGCTATTTCCCAGCTTTAGTATTAACTATTTCAGCTTAAATGAGGTATAGGCAGATTTGAATCCACTCATTTCAGAGTCTGGAAAGTGGCTCATACCACATGTATCATGTGGCAGCAATGTTCAAAGGCTGCTAATGCACCAGGAGAACCAAACCTTGGAACGAAAATGGGGAAGATCAAAATGTTTTGTGACTCCTTTCAATACTCTCAGGAGAAACACTAGGAAAATCTCCCAGGCGTTTTCCATCCTGTTCTGTTTTGTTATTCGTATGGATTCTCTCACTCCAGGAAGGGTGTCCCAGATGTTGACAGCTGGGGGACAGGCCTATGGCTTCTAAGAAGTGCACTGTCACCTCACTTAGCACGTGAAGAGGATGCCTGCAAATGTGTGTGCTCAAATTGCAGCAAAGATTAGAACATGGACCATCCTTCTGCTCCTTGCTGCACAGTGTCAAGTGCCACAGGGGTCCTGGTCCATTACTGGTGTTTTTACGTATTACGTCTGTCACCAGAATAGACAGTTAAAATAAGACAGAGCTCCTCTGGTAGTACACGGGCTATCAGATGCAAATAATAAAATGTGACTGCTGGTTGAAGCAGCTGTCTCAGCAGTGCTCCTGTTCTCCACACAGCCCTGCATTTTGTAATGAGGAGAGAGGTTTGAGGGAAAGCTGGTACTATCCTGCATCTAGCACAAAAAAAGGGTCAGGTAGAAAGCTCTGCACAAAAATCTGGAATAGAAGAAAGTGTGGGAGCAGTAGGAAAGCAGTGCTGAGCTCTGGTGAGAGAGGGCTGAGGACAAAAGTAGGTCTATCTCTTTGCAGACTTGCTCTGAACAGATACAAACATAGTGCTGCCTCTGCTCTGGACTGGGTACTGGATAGCTGTGATGAGCATGGTGCTAGGCTGGTAACACTGCTGGGAGGTGATGGCTATGGCTGCAGGCTCAATGCCCTGTTAACCACAATGGCAGAGCTAGCTCACAGCTGTCTGTCTGTGGACAACATGCAGGTACACCCAAGGAAACGTTCCCACTGGGTGAATGTCTAAGCTGTGTAGAGACCTTCATGGCTTGTACTTCACTCATTGGAGTGTAAATGACATCACTGAATTGCCTTTACTACCTCTTCCCTTAACAAAGATTTTAGCTTGAGGATATCCCCTGTTGCAATTCTTTACTGTAGTGTAACTCCTTTGGCACTTCTCTGACTGAATCAGTCTGTATTGGGCAAGTAACTAGGACTTTCTGAGGAGGAAAGCTGATTGCTTGGGTAGAACAAGGCCACCATCCATCCACAGATACAACGGACTGTTTCCAGGGTGAACCCTAAGTGTTATTTTAGAGCTAGTCCCCATCCTCCAGATGTTCAAAACCATACTTATGTTAATATTTGATACCGCTTCATTAATGGTCATTGTTGCACATAACCTACATATTTTGAGGAAGTGTTGCTGTCAATATCTTCACATAAAATTCTGAGGACCATGCATGCTCTGCTCAGTAAATAGGGGAAGAGAAAATGGGGGAAGAGCTGATGCTACTGGCTATTTTACATCAAAGGTGCCTAAAGGCAAAATAGGCATGAAATGAGGGGTGTAATGCATCTCAACCAGCCCTTGCTGCATGTGCATCGAGGTAAATAACTGCACAAGAAGCAGGACCATTATTGAAAAGCCTTGGGCTTCCATTGGGTATTTCATTCAGGTTTTCCTGAGATGAGAGGGGCCACATGCTGCTGCGAACAGACAGAAAAAGAGTGCTCGACATGAACCTTGTCACTTTGTGGTGGACTGTGGCAAGCCCTGGGGTTCACTGTTGTAGAGTAGTGGCATACACAGTACAAAATCTGACATTAATTAAATAATGAATTTGAAGGAGTAATGGACATGGATTTCTCTTCCAGTGTTTCACAGTTAGATCTTGTCAGCCCAGAAACTGGGACATTTATTATTCAAGAGTACCTGCCATTGCATTTGGATTCAGCCTGATGAAGTGTTTTTGTTATAATGGGGAGGCCTAAGAGCTGAGCAGGAAGACCACAAAGTTACTTCTACGACTAGTTCTCTTGCAGGAATCGCCTGTGTAGACAGAAGGTCTCTTTCATGTTTAATGCCATGTAAAGTGCTGTGTACAGCAACTCGCTTAACTGAACAAGTAATATGAAAGTGATATAATAATACAAAAGTAATATAAAACCTCTTGAGACATTCATGACAAGAATACCATCTTTTTGTCTCAGTGTACTTCAGAGTGCCCTAGGGGAACCTTTTTTCCAGGAGAAAAGCTGACTTATGAATTTTCCTACTATATCTAATTGTAAACAGATATTCCCATAACAGAAAATTGAGCTGCCTCAAGAGTGTCTTTATCTCTTAAAATTGGATACCCACCCATGGGGGATGTGTGGCCTTGCTGCCAGCTCATGTACTCAGTGATTCTCTTGATTTTAGATCTGGTACTCTCCTGAGATAATAGATGGCTCTGTGGGGCTTACCAATATACGTATGGAATAAGATAAGTACGTGGTAACCAACTAAATGGGTAATAAAAATATAACAGCTTGGAGTTTCAAACCCCTGTTTTCAAAGAATTGGGTGAAGGGGTTAAATATGCTTGTAAGTGAGGCGGCTTCTGGCTGCATGCCAAGTGGCAGGCAGTCCCTTTGGATGCATAAGGGCAAATGATGGCACCGTTAATGCTTTGGAAACCTCTGGAACATCTCGACTTCCAGCAAGGATTAAACAAAGGTAACACTGAATTGGCTGTGTCTGTGTGTTCAGATATTCAATGTGTACACAGAAACTCTCAGCTCACAGGTGTTACTGAGGACCATTCATAATCTTTCTAAGCAGGAATTACTTATCAGAGAGAATACCATAGCAGGCAAATTTCAAATATGTTGAGTGTGGGAAATGTCTATGAACTTTACAGAGTTAAGGATATTCTCCTTCTCTCCTACGTCTTTCTCAGATTTCTGCCTCCTCTTTGTACTCTTGGTACTGAGGAAGGGGTTTGTTGTTGAAATTTTTGCAGTTCACCCTGGAACTGTCCTTGTCCTTGCTGTTTGTTCCTTTCCTTCTCATGTCCTTCCTGTGCCTGTGGATCATACAACTCTCCAACCAACTTGTTCCTGCATAATGCCCTGTGAGATGTGGGTTTTGGCTACTCCCTGTCCCATGCTTGTTATTGTGGTCAGAGTCCTCACATATGAGGTATTGCCTACAGCCCCAGAAAGCAGGACAAAATATAAACTCATGAGAAGAGCTGAGCTGCAAGTCTTGATGCTGAAGGAGACGGTGGGTTCAGGAAAAGTACCTATGTGATGGTACATTTCTGACTTCACTACATGTGAATTACTGCAGTCTTGGAAACAAAACCCCTCAAGGTGCTTTATTTGCACCAGGCACCTGGAGATGTTGAGATGCTGTGCTGAGCAGGCTGGAAGGAGAGGCACAGAGCTGGGACCAGGAGCTGCATGGTGTATTTGAACCTATTCATGGATGAATGTATGATAGTCATCCCTCCACATCCTAAGCATTATAATGGAGAGAGAGTGAAGAGTTCCCCTTCCTCTCCTTTGAAACAAGCTTCTGCCAGGGCAGATGATCCCTCTTCTCCTTCTTCACTGTCCAGCCCTTACAGTCCTGCCTCCTGCCTTACCTATAGGTGTGGGGATCTTCTGTGCTCACCCCCAGGAATTTGTTAGGTTCTACATTTGTTGTAAAGCCTAACCACAATGAACACAAAGACCCAGCAAGTATTGGAGTGGCAGTACTACATGGAGCAACCAGTAACCTCAGCAGTGCCAACGGAGCTCCAGACCTGCTCCCTGTGATTGTTAGAGGAGAACGATCAGCCCCAGGCTGGTGAACCCTACTGAAGAGTCAGTGGAACCATCCCCTCCCCAGGAGGCCCAGCAGGGGAGTGAGGACCTACAGGGGTGTGGGACTCACAGGGGGCTACAGGGGAAAAGCATTTGGGGATGTTGTACAACTTCTTATGAGGTGTCTTCAGGGGGTTGTGGGCATGTACAAGAATTATTATGGTATATTTAGGGGAAGGATCAAAGGTGGTTCTGCAGCAGGAACAAGTGTGAGGGGAAAGGGGATGAAAGGGGCTGGCCCTGGGGAACAGCTGGCTCGTCACTTGTCTGACCGAGCCCTGCATCTGATCACCCACCGCCAGCCCTACAGTCTTACTAAATATTCGTATGTAATGATGTAAATAATTATTACTACTAATAATACTAATTATTCTTACATTCTTTCCATCCGCCTTCTGTGTGGGCACACCCTCTATTCTGAGCCTGCATGAGAGACCACCAGCAACCTTCAAGCCAGACTAGTGGGCAGCAGCATGAGAGCCAAGTGCTGGCAACTGGAGCTGGACCACGAACCTCAGGGACTGGAGGGTGCTGGTACCGGCACCTGGGGAAACCAGGCCTGAGGCCAGCTCTGGCACAGACTGAGTAGCTAATGCCAGCCACCGGAGAGACCCCTTTTCCATGTGTGAGTATGTATTTCACTAGCAAACATCGATGTTGATCAGCCAGAGAGGAACAGTACCTGTCACCCATGCTGTTCACGTCTGTGTGACTGTGCAGGTTTAGGCACAGTGTAAAGGCACTGCTCTGTGCCCACCAGTGGCTGGCCGTGTGTGTGTGCGCGCACCTCCTGGTAACATGTCCTCAGCCTTGCTGCAGGTTGGAGCTGGGAGCAAGGAGATGCAGCAACCTTGCATCAGCTGGATGGGGGCAGGAGGAAAGCCCCAGGGTGCTGTAGCCACAGGATCCAGCTACCTCTGACAAAATGGGATGGAGAAAAATGCACACCGCTCCTTGTGCAAGGACAGATTCAAGGTTTAATAGTAGAACACTTTGTAGATGCTGGCATGAGGTGGGGGGTCAGGCTTATTCACAGCAGAAGACTCATGTCGTTGAAAGCTGTGTCATCCCCCTTTCCCTGGGGTTCCTCCACCTTTGTCTGGAGCCCACAGGCAGCCCCAGAGGTGCAGCTGCTGCTCCAGGGCCCGAAGTGACCCCCTGAAAGTCCCCAGCCCTCCAGCTTTGTCCCATCCGACCAGGCAAACCTCGCATTGTTGGCTGCTGTGTTGTCATGCAGGTGCTGTGTCTCTTCCACATGCAGCAAGAAGGAAACCAGCTTGTTGCTGGGGCAGAGCTGGGCCTCAGTCCAGTTTCCCTACCTGCCAGAGAAGAAAAAAACTCACCAAGAGGTGTTCAGCCTCTGCTGTGCTGCAATCAACACCGCAACTCACTCCTGGTAGTCCTGGGGCAAGGGACCTACACAGGGATGGTGGGTTTCTATGAGCACCTGTTTCACTCTGCTTCCCCATCATGCCCTAGATGTCTAGTCATCATCAACCCTGGGTTGCCCTGTTGCTGCAGAACCCCTTGGGAATTTCAGCTGCTTGCTTTGTCCCTGTTACTTAATATCAATGTTCTTTTCAAAGTAAGCATTTGAGGAAAAGGAGAAAGTACAGGTTTAATATCTGCATTTGTTTGAACTCTCCTTTATCTTTCAAAGTACTGTTCCCTTCCCTGCGACCAGATCTCTACCCTAAGACCTTCACACTTTGTGGCCAGGGGGACCTCACCCACCTTCTCAAGCATGGTGGGGAGCCACCTTCACAGGGGGTGTGGGTGCCTGTGGAGAAACCATTGCACTGATTTTCCTTCATGCTCCCCAGAAGCTGCTGCCCTGAAGGAGGACAAGAAAGCAAAGACTACTCACCACCCCACGGAGGACTCGATGACTGTGCCATCTGTGCAGAGCAGGCGGATGCCATTCAGAGCCATGTCATCACCAAACAGCCAAAATCCCTGGTAGGGCTCCACCTTAGAAGAGGGGAAGAAAATGGGAGAGGTCAGCACCCTCCCCCATTTAAAAGAAGAGATTAAGTGAGCCCTCACCATGAGGGGTGGTAGGAGGCTCTAGGGACAGAGACAGACAGAGGTAGTGCTGCTGAGCAGGGCTGTGAGGCAAGTCCATGGCATTTCTCAGGGAGTCCTTTTCGCTGTTGCCCACCTCTGCTTTTTCTCCAAACTGTGGAGCAGAGGCTCTGGACACAGGAACACTTGGTGGCTGCTGTGCTGGGTCATGCCCACCCTCTTGCCGTGTGCTGTGACACCCAGAGCTGGAGTGCTGGCACGTGGAATTTGTCCCAGCCCCTTGGGAATGGGCTCTGCAGTACCAGCCCCAGATCTTTTCTTATGCCATGGACTCCTCTGCTAAGAAATCTCTCCACTGGCAGAGAGCCTTGAGAGCTACCCTACACTAGAGATTTCTTGCTGATAAGCCTGCATGAGCAATACAGATACAATGCAAACTGCTGCAATGGGACAAAGTGTTGTGGCCAGCCGTGCTGAGACCAGAACAAAATAGCATCGTTTCGCAGCATGTTTTTTTCCCACCTCAAAGAAGGAGTGAAACCTTACCTTCACTTCAAATCCCTTAGCGTAGCCACTGGGACAAAAGTGTTGGTGCCTCCAAGAGCCCCAGGGGCCTCTGTTGGGCACTGTGAGGATGGACTCATATTCCCTTGCCTCCATGCCCTGGAGGCAGCAGGAGCCCATCAGGCAGAGGATGGCCAGGAGGAGCAGCGGCATTGCTGGGGACTTGCTCGGTGCCTCGCTGCACAGAAGTGGTGGCACGGGGGAATTTATGAGTCAGGAGAGTGGGTGGGAGTCCTTGGGCACTGTCAACAAACCCCATGGGGAGTGCTAGTTGTTGCTATGTACTGCTCCTGTTGACTGCCTGTCACTTAGTGGTGGGGCCACCCTTGCCAGGCAGAAGAAGTGTCACTGGTGTGCACTGGCTGGGGGGCTTGCAGGGCTGTGAAAACTTGTGGATGTGAGGGAAGTGAAAGTGGGCAGAGTTGGGACCACTCCCCATGGGGGTGCTGTGGTTTGGAGGAGGGTCCTGGCAGTGCTGCAAGGAGGGTGTTGGAGAGATTGATGTGGGAGGAGGAGTGGTGGACTGGAAGGAGAAGAAACCTCTAAAGGGGCTGAGGCAAAATGGAATTGGAGGGGTCTCAGGGTCCTTCGCCCTGTGGAAGTCCTCACCTGCTTCCTCTTCCTCACTTTCCTTCTCTCCTTACCATCCCACTGCAGCTGAGGGAAGTGCCTGCATTGGAAGCCAGTGCATTTTGCTCTGGGACATCCATGCAGTCTAGGTGACTACATAAAGGGTTGACAACCCCTTCTCACAGGGCAAGTGCTCCAGCTGCCAACCATCTCATGTGGCCTTTGCTGAACTCACTCCAATTTATTCATGTCTGTCTTGTACTGGGGGCAGGTGAATGGGAGCAAAACTGCATGCAGTCCCATCATCCCATTGACTTGTGCAGACACAGTTCCCAGCTGCTCAAGTGTATCTTTAGGAGGTGGGAGCATACGGAGAGGGTGGGAGTTTCCAGCAGAAGCAGACCCTGCTTCTGCTGTTCCACTCTCAGATGTGAGTTCCTGTTGCATGCCTTGTTCCTCCAGAGGGACTAGCCAGAGAAGAAACCTCTGCTGACAGCAATATTCAAGGGTATCCTGTGAGTAGTTGCAGAGTAGGAGGATAAGCTGCTTACAGTTCCATTGAAGAGTCAATAATGATGCCATCTGGGAGAGTTGTCCTGTGAGGTCTATACCAGCAGTATATCTACTATAAACACAGCCAACATAGGGAAAAAGAGTTATTCAAGGATTCAATTACTGAAGAATGGAATAGCCTGCTTCTATAATAACCATGTTGTGCAGGTGAAGGAGGAAGTGTTGCTTTCAGCTGAAATCCTCTGATGTTACCCTATGGGTAAAATTGTAAAGATCCTCAGTTACTCACAGCAACCCACAGGAGACAATGAGGATGAAGATGTCCTAGTGTGTTGTTGTATCTCAAAGGCAGCAGGAACCTGGCAGAAAGAAGACAACAGGGATGAAGGGCTGTGTGGTCAGGGTCCTGGTCTGGAGAACAAATAGCTCATGGATATTTTGCCACTCCAGGAAAGATAGGACCTTCTAGGCTTGAAGTGTCGACTGGATTTCCTCCTAAGAGTGGCAGCAACGCCAGCAAGACCAATGGGCCACTGCCAGGTACCATATCTAGTAAAGAGCTGTGATATGATCAACCCTCTTCATTAACCATGCTGGCTGCATGATGAGGCTTTCAGGCTATGTGGAATGTTATGGCTTTAGGGTGGAGCAGTGGCAGAGATACCTAGAACCATAAAAGTATCTTAAGGAGAAGCAGTGAAGAGGAGCTAGGTGGGAAAGGAGGCCCCAAAATGGATAGACATGTTTTACAGTTTGTAGTTATATCCACAGAGCTGAATCTTGCTCTGTTTGAATCCCTCTTGTTGAGAGGGTCTGTTTTCTTTGTCTTCTACTTTCACACAACTTCTCCTGTTTCCTCTCTGTCGGTCCATCTGAGCTCCAGCCCCAACAGTCCTGCCACTGCAGTTAGGAGAAGGGGGATCCTGGCTGGGAAAAGACCCTGTTTGGCATCTTTGCTGATTTTTTCGTTGCTCCCTTTTGGCTGCCTGGGGAGGAGGTGGCAGAGGCAGTGGCACCGGGTCAGTAGTTCTGTGGTATTCCAGCAGGAAGCAGTGAAAACAATTCACACTAGTAATTAACTCTGCCTGTGGGAGAAAGCAGACACCGTATGCATTTCTATAACTTCTGAGTGGTGAGCTAGGAAACAAACAAGGAACTAATCTGAGCTTTATGTTTCCCCCTTTTGTCTCTCATTAATTTTTAACACTTCCAGTGTGATGAACCTCCTTCTTGAGTCAAAGAAACTCCCCCCCACCCGCTACAGAAAACCTTCCCAGCTCTAGGAGTAAGGCACAGACTGGAATGGAAATGCTGGGATCAGTATCAGCAGTTGAATTTGTGCTGCTGGGTTGCAGGGCTAATGAGTACTTTTGCATAAATCTACTCATACGCTGAACTTCCCTGAGTATCCAGTCATGTCTTCAATATATCTGCTAATGAACATTTTCTCATCTGGGGAAGCGCTTTCTCTTCACCCCCTGCTTCTTTTTCTCTTCTGTTAACCTGCAGTCCTCCAGACAGGCAGGGGAAGTACCAGCTTGCAAGTCCAGGATGGATAGATTTTTCATTATGTTAGATTGGAAAGCTGGAGTTTGAACTTCTCAGTG
>NW_010972591.1:360757-361425 GCF_000737465.1 Haliaeetus leucocephalus
GTGCAAGGGACAAAGCAGGAAATGTTGCAAGGGGGACAAGATCTTGGACCAGGGTCATGTGCAGGGAGACATGTTCTGGATATGGTCAGTCTGGGATGACCAGGCAGCAAGACAGGGCCTGGAGACTGGAGCCTGAGCCCTGGCTGAGTGCGAATGCTGCCTAAGGCACCTCTGTCATGCGTCCCTTGGTGGTTCAAGGTAGATCACTTCAGTCAGTCATAGAAGGCTTCCTAATCATTGGTTGTTTTCTGAGTTTTTTGCACTGAGATACTAGGGTCTCAACTGCAGAATGGAGTTTTCTACAAGCAGTTATAGCTCTGTCTTGACTCTATTATATCCTGTGTAATACCTGAAACTCTGAAATCTAGTCAAGGAAATCTGGCATTCAGAGTTAATGGGTTCTTTTGTCCTTAGTCTATGCACATTGGTTCCTGGACTATTGCATGGAGAAATGTCGCTCCCTCATCTCACAAGAGAAACTAATGTTTGTGGAGCCCTTAGATACTTCAGTGAAGAACACTATGGAAACTCCCAAAGCAAAAAACTGGACATTTCCAGATCAGGGTTTTAACAGAGTGTAAATAACCAATAGATCAAGCCTCAAACAGCTACTATTGTTTGCAGGTGGTGACCAATTCTTATTCTTGACGTTTATGACAGAGGTGAGT
>NW_010972591.1:367966-368869 GCF_000737465.1 Haliaeetus leucocephalus
TGAGAGAGACCCCAGAGTAACTCACCAGCAAAGTTGCTGATCATGCATGATTTATCTTTTGGTTAGTCCAGAGCCTCCCACATGGTGTAAGTCCAGATCTCCAAGCAAAGCCATTGGGTCCATACCATTGTGGTTCACACCATTTCGTGACAAAGGAGAACTGAAGCAGTGCCAGGATCAGGGCTGCCTCTCAGCTCAGCGGTCTGCTGGTCAGTGGTGAGGGCTTTGGGACCTTGGTTTGAAGGCTGCTAATTGAAGGTCTGAGCTTTTAAGGTGCTGCAAGCTGAAGTACAGAGAAACCCTTTAGCACTTGCTGAACTTTAAGAATATAAATGAAGTCCAGAAGATTAATGCTGTGCTTGAAGACTTTGCTGGATCAATATGCTTTGCAGCATCAGTTCCAGAGATGGATGGCTAACTGTAGATGACAGGATCTCTTTCACAGTAAATTCTCTGGATTAGCACATTTGCCTGCAAAGACCTCTTGAGAGAGAGAGAAGACTTTTGCTTGAGTTTTCCCATCAGTGCAAATGTTCAGACTGCAGTGGCCAGCAGTAACTCCCAATGGTAATTCCTAATGACCATCAAGTATTTCTGCCCTGCTCCAGAGTGGAAGGTGATTGTAATTCCATGTATGGGTTTCCTGTAAGAACATGATTGCTCTCCATGAGTCTTCATCTTAGGGTGATGGCCTCAAGACTCTGTCAAAATATGTGGTATAGCAGAGACCGCCACATTGCCTGGTTTTGGGTGTAGGCCAGGGTGCAATCTGCTCTGTTTATAAGCATGCATCTCAGAGTGGTGGCTGAAGTGTTTTCAACCAACACCTGAATCACCTTAGGAGATACAAAATTTTGATATAAGAAAAAGGTCTTTATATTAAACTTTTAGATGTTTTGATGT
>NW_010972591.1:369378-378321 GCF_000737465.1 Haliaeetus leucocephalus
AGTTATGGACATCAGTGTACAATGCTTGTCCTTTGTTTCTGTCTCTTGGCTAACCATCATACTAGACCCCTCCCTGCTCCTGGAAACTTCTGGTGTGAGCTGGATCCTGTGAAGAAGGGAGCAAGAATGTCCAAGATGGAGGGTAATATGAATAGCTAAAAGTTACGATGCAATGCTCATTTCTACTTCTATGTCTTGTTGATAAAAGAAACTTCAAACTTTTTATAAATTAGTATATTTAATCTTTTGCAGGGAATTCTACAAAACACATAGTAGAGGAAGTGATAGGATCTGAGTTTCTCTGCCTGCCACAGAAATAATATTAATTACTGGGTTTAAAAAATGCCCAATCCTTACAATTTTAAAGAATTAAAAACCAGAATTGACCCTAGTGCATGATCTTCTTCAGAACACAGACAAAGAGTACCATGCTGAAATACATCAGGATCTCCATGGGTTTGCAGAGCTCCTGACAGACCTTCAGGAGCAGGGTGAAGGTATGTGGGCTGCAAATGGAAAGCAAAACCACTGGAGACTGAAACAGGAAAGAGAAAATTGAAGCAGGAGTGGTCTTGCATGACTTCACAGTCTATTGCTGTGCTTTTCAAAAGCTATAGGAAGTGGCTGGGCAGTCCAGGAAGCCTCTCAAATGATCATTGTCCCTTGGGCAGCAGCAGATGTACATGAATATGAGAAATTGGGAATATGAGAAAGACAACACACAACAGTGCCAAATAAAGTTTGTGTTCTTAAGTGTGTGGTATTTTCAAGTATAAAAATCATAAATAAATTAATTTTCACGAGCTGCTAATGTACCATTTTTTCAATAACATCATAAAATGAAGCAAATTTTGTATGGTATATGTTTTAATATGTTATAGATATAAATTTATTTTACGTGTTCCATATAGATTTTAAATATTTCATTGCATCTAAGTATTAATTTTATAAAATTATTGTACCAGTTAATATTATATTCATCTGGGGTTTTTTAAGTTTTTAGAAGTATTTATAAAAGTGGAAAATAGTGGCATAATTTTTATGTTCCTCTGCTGGCAAAAATAATTGTATTCAGCTAGATGAATAATGAAAGGATGAAATACCCTCTATCATCATCATTTTATCGTAGTCATGTTTTATTAATAAAATTCATCAGTTTTTGCCAATTTTCTTTAAAACTGTGTTCTGACATTATTTCAAGGATATTACAATACAACATGTGCAGTAAAAGGTCCAGATCTCAACTTTGTAGAGTTTTTTAGTTTTGATATTTTAGGTAAGCTGATCTTATAAAACTTTTCAAGGCATCCAAACAAAACTAGCACCATTACATGGTAGTGAAAATCAATGGCAGCTCTGCTTTTTACATATTAACTGCTATCTAAGCCATGTACTCTGAAATCAAGTCCAAGGCATCTCACATTTGGCACCCCAGGTTACCAGGTAGTTTCTAGGGTTATGAATGGGGAAAATGATACTTCCCAAGCCCTAGAGTGATAGTGCTCATCCTGGGCTTGAATTTTCTTATGGGCCTCTGAAATGTGCCTGAAGGTGGCCTCACCACTGTCCCGCCTCACACTACTCCACTGTCACACTGTGGGCTCACTGTGCCCTGGGATCCTCCCTCTGGGGCTGGGACGGGACAGGAATCTCCTGATCAGAGCAGAGTCTGAGGGGAGGTGGGTCCTGCCAGGCTGTGGATCTGCATCGCTGCTGCCAGAGATGAAGTGGCCAAGGGTGATGGTTTTGGGCCGGCAAAGGAGAAATGAATGTGGGGATCCTGCTGCTTCTTTTGCGGTGTTAATATCAGGTCCCAGCCATTTTTTTCTGACTCCTTCTGCTCCTTTCCATTCATGTGCAGCCAAGGGCAGGTCTTGGTGTCTCTGGCTGCCACTGTGTGATCGTACTGAGCAAACACACCTGGCTCATTAGCTGTAATTGCATGATCCTTATGGGGGAAAGCATGTTTTCTCTGGGCTTTGACACCCCCTTGGAGAAGTAACATGAAGGTCCTGGTTTAAAGAGGAAAACAGGCTGTGCTTCCATCATGTGCCGTGCTCTTTTGGTGCCTTCCACTGAAAGGCTCGTCCAGCTTCCCATCATCTCCCTTTGCAGATTTTGCCACCTGTACAGAGCACTGACATGCGGAAGGGGAGTACAGAGCCAAGGGTGGGAAAGGCAACATCTCCTCTTCATGGGACAGGAACAGAGGGAGCAGAGCAGAGATTGGAAGAGAAACCCAGAAGAGAGAAAATCTTTGTCTTCTGGTAGTTAAAATTGCTATAAAATCATGAGGCTCAAGATACTTTCCTAAACTGTATTCTCCTCTTTGCCTCTTGAACAGACAAACAGCTTCTGCCAGACCCTGCAAGCCTGACTAAGGGCACCAGGGAGCATGTACTGTATGTTAAGTGGGTGTCAACTCCAGTGTCTCAAAATCACCTGTCCCTGCATTGTGGCATCCTCAAAGACCGTGCATTCAAGTTCAGTATCACCTTTCTGGAACACCTGTCTTCTGCCTTCCCTCCCAATGGCACTTATCTCACTGATCCCTGAGACTCACCGTGGGCATCCTGGCATGTCTGACTTCAGTTAAGCGTGTTGCAGAGCAAAGCACAAGGTTTTTTACTGAAATAAAAATGACAGTGAAAAAAAAGACATTGAAACCATAAATAACCTACACATGTGTCAACCTTACTAGGAATCCTATTCAACAGAGGGTTTTGGGAGACACAAGGCTTGAGTTTACTTCTACTTTGTTCCAGACCAGGTCCCTTGTGTTTCTTCATATAGTTTGACCTGTCTTGCCAGACATCCAGCAATAACTAAAAAGGTTATGACACTTTCTCTCAAAAGGCAAACATCCCCATGGCCAAGTATCTGCATAGCCAGAAGCAGGAATCGGTATTAAGCCTCTGCCATGAGCATAGCAAGGAGCACATAGGTCTTGCTATAGCCCTTCAGTGATGGTGCATATACCTGCAGACACAGCATCTGCTGCATGTTGTCTGTTGAAATCCCAGGGGAGCTCCTCATGGGCACTGTGAGCAGGCCAGCAAGTGCTGTGTCACTGCCTGGCTGGAAACTGTTGTTCCTGTGGGGTTTGTCAATGGACTGGTGGGGAAAGGCAGGTTGCCTTGGCAGGGTATAAATTTTCCTGTCTGTATACCAGCTCTCCTTCAGCAGATGCAGAGTGCAAGAGATGAAGCTCCTCATGCCAGCTACCCTCATCCTGCTCCTCTCCTTCTGCATCCCGGGCACAGGGGTGTGTGAATACAGCCCTGTCCTCACTGTGCCTAATGGAGGCCACTGGGGCAAGTGAGGCAGTTGGCAATTTTGCCACTATGGCTATGCCAATGGATTTGTGCTGATGGTAAAATTCTCCCCATTTCCCACCATCTCCTGTCCCTGCACCCTGGTCTACAACTCTCGACCTCCCAGGAGGGTCTTCTCCAGAGTCTAAGGACTTTCTGCAGAGTTTTTCCTCTTCCTGAGTATTGTACTCTGTACATAAAACTGTGAGTCTTCTGGAAAATTTAGCCTAGAAAATGTTGCCACTGTAGTTACACCAGTAAAGAAAAATATGATTTTTTTTTCTTTTAGTACGAGAGGTCTCCCATCAGATACAGCAAAAACAGAGCTACTGCCAGAATTGTTTTGCTCTCAATCTGGATAGAGGTGTGCTGGCAGATGCATGGTCTTACATGTGGCTGATGTTGCTGGGAGAAGCCACGTCACTGCCGAAATCTGCTGCTGGAGTCAGGGACAGAGGCAGCCTCCTCCAGCGTCTCTCCTAGGACTCAGAGTCTCTGCCTTACAGGTTGGGTCAGAAACAGTTAGAAAACACAAAGAAGAATATGTTACAAGGGTTATGTAGGTACATTGCAGTTTCCAGTGACGCACAGCCTTTCCCATGTGCTTCCCAAGAGATATTCTTATTACAGAAAGGAGTTGGGACTGTTTATGACCAGCAGTTAAAGAACTTTTCCTGGGTCTTCTCTCCCTTGCCTTTACCTCTGTCGCTGTGTGACTTCTACTGCAGGTGGAGCCCTCCCAGTTTGGAAGAGATGATGCAGCTCTGAGTGGCATATGCCTGCATTGTCAAGATGATTCAGTCATCGAGTCCTTGGTAGAGGTGTAACACAGTGGTTTCTCCTGTTTGTCATACACCAGCTCACAAAATTTCCATAGGTGTCACCATTTGCAGGGGTCTCTTCTCAGACTTGCTTTGTCTGTGTAGTGCTGTAATATAAAGTAAATTAAAACAGGTGGTTGGGGTCTTCGTTCATTCATTTTTAGGGTAATTAAACATGATTACTTCATATTACTGCCTTCTGTTTGCTCTTGAAATTTCTGCAGAGCACTGTGAACACCCAAAGTATAGTCCTATGGACAGACTCCTTCTTTGGAAATCTGCAACTCATGGGGCAAATGTGAGAAAAGGGGTTTTTAACCATACCTTTAGCAACTGTTTGGGTGAAGCCCTGGCCCTACTGCAGTGAACAGCACTGCACCTCTGGAGAGCAGGGTCTGCTCCCCCTGCTGCCTGGTGTGTACTTGTCAGCCAGGTCAGGGATGCATCATAAAACATGTGCTCAGGCTGTCCTTGGAGTTTCCACCAGAACCATACCTATCCAATCTCAGAATTCCTGGTATTTTTCTGATGAGATACCAATAAAGAGAAAAATACACCCTTGGAAAGAGGAAAAAAGAAGAGAAAGTAAGGGGCCCCAGACTGCAGCAGGGTATTTGTGCTAGTCACTGCTGTGAGCAAGGAATTGTTAAGCTTCAGGGCAGCATGACGAGGAGAAGGAGCACTTCCCAGCAGTCTGCAGAGCCCAGACATTCCTCTGTCTGCTTTTTGTCAGGTGGGGTACCTGGACCAGCTTCTAAGTTTGCCCTGGAGGCTACTTGATCTCCTCACTGAGAACAGAGAAGTCCCAAGGAGGAGGTGGTGGCACAGCAGCCAACATCCAGTTCAGATGCTCAGATGGAACTGTGCTAGTAGGTGATGGACTATCATGGAGTAGATTTGGCCCATGGAGCAAAAGCTGCAACATGTGTGGTCTCCAGACCAAGGTAGAGCCCCCACAGGGGCTTCAGAATGACACAGCGCTCAACAATGTGAAGTTCTTCTGCTGTAAATGAGCACCTGCTCCATCTTCATCACAGCCTACACATCTCATATCCCACAGCAAATGAAACATCAGTAAACCTTGGCTCTAGCTTTATACTGGGACATGCCTGTGACGTTTTGACTGCTTGCATCTTGCTGTACCTGCCAATGCTTTAGATGATGAGATGTCTTTTACAGCAACCACTACATTAGCATAGCTTCTCATAGTTACTGAAGCTTATTGTGTTCACAAGAATCACCACATTATGTAACTGCTGGTATATCACTGTGAAAACACCCAATCTCTGACAATTGCTCAGAACTGAGGATCAGTTTTCACAACCTTTTTTCTTCTCTGAATGGTGAGTTTCTTTCAGGTTTGTTCTGTCCATTTTTCCCTTGTTTGAAATAATATTTGACCTGTTGACATGACAGACAGGGAAGAATGGGTATTAGTTTGAGTCTACTTGAGGTTTCTGACCAAAGAGAAAATGATCAATGAAAGCTAAATGGGGTGAAACTGAAATTTGGGTGGGCTCATGAGAAGTGTCAAAGGTTTGGTAACATTGCCCACTCCTAACTTTAATTGCCTCAAGACTTTTACATGTTTTTTACAAACAATCTATTAGCGCATACCTGAGCTCCTGCCTTAGAAAACATAGTTAGAAGGTGTGCTTACCCTGAGCATTCATCTATGTGTGGCTGTGGTGCCACGTGGGTGGGCTGTAGCTCCCCAAACCTCCCTTGCTGCTGCTTTGTAGTGTGATGCACTGGCTCACCTAGGTGTTAGTGCAAAAATCATTTTCATGGGACTTGGTTTTTTGTTTGTTGCCTATGGGGTTCATGCTCTAAATAGAATGGGGAGAATCCAAACTAAAAATAAACTCTGTGTCATTCATCCGGTTTTTATGCTCCAATTTGCTGGATAAGCTTCAAGTTATTACCTTGTCCGGATGTGCTAGATATAAAGAACGTACTCTCAATTTGGGGAGAAACCATACCTGGAGATCATTATTGTGCCCTAATATCTGAGCCACTGGGTCTCTCAAGAAGTCTTCTTGCCTCTCTGAGCACCTTTTAGGAAATGTAGCTTTTGCTAGTCTCTCAAAGAAATGCATTGAGCAACAAGTTGTAGTTGGTGCCTTCTGGCTCCGTTGTCAGACCTGCACACTACTCTGCTGGAGGAAGCAGCCTGTTTTTCTCTGTCACCTTGTGTGGATCTTTGTATTGTTGCTAGTCTGGAGGTTTAAGGTATTTTCAGCTTTGAGCAGGAGCACTACTTTGGCCAGGTGCTCAGGCCTGCTAGAGGTCAATGATAAGAAGATATGAGCATGTTTTTATTTGAAGTTGGGCTTTGTTTATTCATTGCAGTGAGAAGAGCACTTAACTGAGACATGATTAGGCTGTAGCTCTACTTTCCTCAATGTCCATGAGAAGACCACCTACAGAGCTGCTCCCATTACTGCTCTCTCTCTATAGCAGTACCTAGGGAACACTACTTATTTGCCAGGTTGGTATTTTGGATATAGTAAGTGCAATTAGTTGTGTGTTATGTACAGTAAATGCCACATGAGGTAGTTGCTGTTTCACACAGGCTGCAGTGCAGGTGGGCACCAGGGCATGTGGGCCAGGGAAGGAGGATCTGGGGCCTTTAAGGAATGGGTGCTTTGGACTGCAACGAGAAACAGAGTGTGTGTGTGGTGCTTACCCAAATAAAACCTGCCGTCCTCATTCAACAACTTGTCTATTTATAGTGAGACCTCACAATGGACTTCAAGTGCCATGAAAATCTTAGAGGGCCCATAACCCTTTATCATAATGACTGAATTCTATCAGCCATCAAAAATGCCTTATTTTCCTGCAAAAGTTTGCTCTTCTGCTTATTTGTACCTATGGAAAAAAACCTTCTCATATTTCACCTCAACTTTTCCTAGTTTTGCTTTCTTTTACTACTTCCTGTCTTGGGGCTCTGAATAACTCTTTTGCTTCTGAGACTATGTATATTGTTACCTTGCAGATATATGCAGTCTGTTATTATTGTTCCTTTTATTGCCAATATAAATTTAACTCCTTAAATGCCTATATGATTTATTATTCTGTATATAAAGCCATAAGAGCTAAGTGGACTTGATTTCTGTTGACTTTGAATTTTAAAAATAGTTACAATATTTTAAACAACTCTAAAGCACACAAACTAATCTCAGTTCACTGCATGCAAAAACTTTGTGATACCTATCAATAGCCAATACCAATCAATACCAATCTAGAGCAGCTGGAATTATGATCCTATGAATTCAGAATTTTTTCCCAATCTGAATGGACTGGCTCATAAAAGTTGAGCCTGGAAAAAAACATTTCCTTCTGGAATGATGGAGAGGGTCCTTTTGAGCAGCCAGCCCAGTGGTTCTTAGAAAATATAGAGACCAGACTGATATGAGGATGGCTTATCAAGGATCTGTATTTAACCCTGCCTACTGGTCTACTCTATTCAGGAATGTGAGCAGAGCAAGCTCAAACTCTACAAAATCCAGATGAATCTATTATGATTCATCTAATTAGCACGGTATAACGTTCTTTTTTTCTGAAGTTTTAAATATACAATGCTGCTGCAATTCAGTTAAGCAACTGAGCATAGGCTTAATGCAGGTGCATGAATAGTCCTGTCACTTTCAACAATTAAAATTAAACACGAGTAGGTGCTTTATTAGAATGGGGCTGAATTTGCTTGCTAAAATTATTTATTATGCATGAAAAATATCCGAACTGCAGTGCCTTCAGGTAGAATATGCCTGAGGGAATATGGACACCTGTAATCTCTAGCCCACGTGCTCATGAGTGGCAATGTCCTTGTCATCTGCTCGTGTTACAGGAAGAGCATCTGAGATTTAGCAATAACCTAACCCTGTTCTTTCTCTGTTTAAAGGGGAAAATTCAGCTCTTCCAGGTTGGTGTTAGGTAATACATTCCAGTCAGAGAGAAAGAAATCTTGCGAGGAACTGATTTGGGGCTGCTGGCTGTGGATGACCAACGGGTGTTGATGGGAACTGATGGCTTGGTCGCAGCCCTCCAGACACCGGGTGCTTACCGTGCATGCTGTCCCTGCTGCAAAACAGATGGTCTAGTCCACAGCGAGGAGCCAGGCGGGTATCAGAGCTGGACACAATTCTTCCAGACTCCGTACAGAGCTCCACTTCACACGAGACCATGGCGCAGTTGTCAGCTCTCATTACGTCCCTGTGAGTGAACTCGATGCCTTCCCAGTTGGGCTGAAGCCAGAGTGGCTGGTGGAGACCCGAGGAGGGGCAGCTGCTCTGGGGACCCTCTGCTTTCACGGGGAAGAAATTGCTCCCCAGTTCACTGGCTGTCCTGCACATTTTCCCTGGGGCAGAGCAGAGGAGCAGGGAGAAATGCTGCCCCTTATACACTCCTGATATGGGGAGAGAAGGAGAGGGGTGAGCAGTCCTTGTTAGAACAGCCCTCCTTCATCAACCGGGTGACACTCAGCATGTCAGGAGGACTGACATGCAGCTTTGAGTTGCTGCAGAAATCATCAGGGGAGTTAGCCGGGCTTGAGAGGGGTCAGAGACACAGTCTTGAAGCTAAACCAGAGGGAGAAGCAGCTGTGAGATGAACTATTGTTTCACGTCTCTGCGCTTACCTCCAAGTATAAGAGTTACTTTGTTTTTTTAATTAATTCATTTTAATTGTAGTTTAAGGTACTTTAATGTTAGAAAGTCCCAGGCAGGCTGGCGGTAGGTACTGGTTTGCACTGGCAGGCCAGAGTCCCCTAGGAGCTGGTTGGGATCTCCACAGAGACAATTTACACA
>NW_010972591.1:378331-401419 GCF_000737465.1 Haliaeetus leucocephalus
GAGCCTGATAAACACTAAACGAGGATTTTATAGACTATGCTCTATGCCCAGCTCTGCAAAATGCACTGTCTTTTACCTCTCATTCATAGCAGAGTGCTCTGCTCTGTGCTGCACTTGGTCCTTTTTCCAGCTTCCCTTCTGGTCATTCCAGCTGAAAATGCTAGCAAGGGAGATCTGCGTTAACACTCGCTATCTGCTCTCTGTCTCCACTGAGTGTACAACCATGCCTGTGCCTCTTGCTCCTCCAGTAAGCTCTAGCTGCCATATGGCACTCCTGCCCCAAGAGCCTGCGAGGACACTCCTCTCCTGCTCTGCTGCAGTGTCCCCCACCTGCAGGGCTGCCGCTCTTTGCCTTTGCTCTTCACCTTTTGTGTGATCTGCACTACTCATACCTCCCTGTACATTGAGGCCAACAGGAAAATTCCTGCCATTGATCAGACATCAAGTCATAGCCCCCTTATCAGAGACGAAGATGTGGAACAAACAAAATATTCTGTGATACTTTGCCCGTGTTTCAAACCTATGCTCCTTGGTCATGGGTGTTTTACCAGTCTTTACCCTGTCCACACATTGTAATACCATGTACTTACGTGTGTACTTTAACAGCTCAGTGTTTAATTTGTCTTAGTAAGCAAATGTGCTCATCTTGTTTTAAGCTAAAAGTTTGGCTCAAAAAAAGTTAACTGCACAAATATAGCAAAATCTTATAAAGTACTTCAGGGCTCTGTGGCTTCTTCAGTCTGCAGCATGAAGGTTAAATGAACATTAAATGTGCATTAAATGGATGAAGTGCTGGCTCACTGGTGGGCTGTGAGGGGCAGCGGGGAATGGGGAGTGGTCATGGGCTGGGCTGCATCTGGTGGGATGCTCCACAGATTGGCACTGCACCGAACCTGCCACAATGTTTTTGCCAGTGCTCTCAAAGCAAGCCTAAAACCACTGGTAGTAGAAAAGTTACAGGTGATGCTGATGTGACACCAAGCAGTGGTAAGAGCTGGGCAGCCATTCAGAGCAATCTGGAGCATTTGGGTCTGTCCAGGAAAAAATGTTTTCCCTTGTCCCGTGCAGGATCGGCCTTTGAGGTTGGCCACAAGGCCAAAAACACTGTCAGCCCACATGGCTGAGGTAGCTGTGGGTGCTTGGAGCAGGCTTGGGAAGGCCTGGTGGGTATTCACCCTGCGGGGTGCCCTGTCTACCTTCTGGATGCTGGAGTGTGCAAAAAGACAATGTCATGTGGATGCTGTAAAGCAGATGGGATGGCCTGGGGTTCTTCCCATAGGGTCCCACCAAGAAGAAATATTTGCTGAGATGCTGCAGGAGCAGAGAGGATTTGCAGGCAACCAGCATTTAATCATTATTCGGGTTGTCCATGAAGGAAACATGGAAGGGAGATGGTGGTGCTTTAGAGTACTTCTCAGCTGAGCAGGGCCAAGGTTTTCACACCAAACCCACAGGATGGGGGACTGCAGCCTAGAAAGCAGGCACTAAAGAAAGGATTATGGTGACACAGGGGTCCAGTGTCAGCCCCCTCTGGAATGCTTTGAGAAAAAATGCATTTTCTGCATGCTTCAGGAGAGGGCTAACAAGTAAGACTGGGCTGATGATTTTATCTCTGTATGGACGGCATTGGGAGACCACGCTGAGGACCTGGGAATGGTTCAGGGGAGGGATTCAGGTGACTAGAAGCAGACGTATACATCTGAGCCAGGGTCTCCTGCTTTCCTTTTAGTCACTGGAGGCCCTGTGGGGAGTGATACATTGCATCCTAATGTGGGCTTTATAAAGGATGTAGAAAGGCTGCTAAAGACACAGAAAAGACCCAAAAAAGGATGTAAAGTTTAGAGGAAACACTGAAATGTGTGAGCTTTAAAGGTTTCAGTATGATCAGACTGCCGGAAATAAAACCAAAACATCATTCGACTGCAACCTGGAAAACCTTGACAGGAAGAAAAATATCAGTTAGCAAAATGCCTCATTAAGCACAGGGCAGAGGAAGATATAATGAGATCCAGTTGTTGGATGCTGAAGATGGAAAATTTGAGCAAGGAAAAATAAGGCGCTAATATTAACTCCGCACAAGTAGCTATTAGAGCAGGCAGGCAGGGAAGGAGCAGGCTCTCCGCCTCCTGAGGGCTCCCAGCAAGAAGACGACACTTCTCTGGAAGACTCTGGTCAAACACAGATTGTTAGGCTCAGGGAGGAACACAAGAACATCGCGTAGTTGCTGTGACACCTGTGATGAGGTGAGGGAACCCGCTGTTTCCTAAGGGGCTTAAACTCTCTGGATCAATGAGCGAAAGGATTAGGAACTCATTTCATCTTGCAGCATCGATTGTTTTTTGAAACTCCCCAATTTAGACATGCGCATCAAGCAGAGGGACATGCAGAAAGGCTGGTTAAGTACACTGCCTGTTGCTGCACTGAGCTGGACTCCTATGGGACTTACAGAAATGCAAAATCTAGTTATTAAATTAAATCAGTCCCACTGAGGTGTCAATAGACAGACTGGTCCCTGTTTTCAGAAGGAAGACTTGCTGTTGGAGCTGCCATTTTCCAGTAAAAATAACCATCATGTACGAAGTACGCCTTGTACAAACACTCATCCAAAAAATACCTGCTCATATCAAGAAATGGTTTGAGTGGGAGATGCAGAAAATAGGGCAGCCTAACCAGAGGTATGCTGAAATCAAGGTCACCATACCGTATTCCAGGTTAAGATATAAACCAGCTATTCTCTGGGACATGAATGCAACATGTTTTTAGCATGCAGCCGCTGCAGTTGATGCTGACATACCACAAATATTTGTACCCCATTTGTGGTGTCTCCCCTATCCCTGCCTGCTGTCCCTGACCCTGCGACTCTCTGTGCTGAGCTCTGTGCCAGGCAAAGGCAGGGGTACTGCCTTGCCCGTGCCTTGTGAGGGAGCTTGGCAGGGATTTACAGGAAGGACACAGGAGCACTCTCAGCATTTGAGACCTTACATTTGCATTCTCAGCTTCACCCCAGCATTAACCTGTAACCTAGTCAAATAAACTAGTTTCAGCTGTATTCCAGTGGTTCCTCTGCAATACCAAATCCAGGTAAGAACTTAAATTAACTGGGCGAAAAGACAAATCTGTGCATTCAGACATTCATCTAACGCTTGTCTTAGTCTTCCCACTGACAAGATGTATGCAATAATTTAAGAATAAGAAATAAATATCAAAATTTGTAGGGCCATAATGAACAAACTCTTCTGAAATGGTCTGCCATTCTCTGGAGAAAAGCTAAGCTGTCTGCTTATTTTTTAAAGAAAATCAGCCAAGGATTTTGAGTAACTCAAGCTGCAAGTTCAGAAAATAAACTGCCAGTGTTATGCTGAACTGGTCTATTAGTATGGATGCCAAGAGGCTCTTGGCTCATCAGTTACACAAAGAAAGAATGATTTCACATGCTAATGCCCTCTCTCCATCAGTCCCCTATACATGGAGTCATAACAGCCTCTTGCAGCCTTGCTTGGATGCTTGCAATTGTGTAAGAAAGAATCACAGCAGAAATCCACACTAAATCCTCACCTTGGCCACCTGAGAAGAGGGTGGGTTTTAAAAAAAGACCCCAAACCACCTCTGAGCCCAGCAGCCCCTGGAAGATGCAATATCTTGGTGCTAAAGCATATTATTTCCAAATGGGTTCATGTCAATTTGAAAGAACATTTTAAGAAGACAGAACAGCTCCTCAGTAATTACAGCTACACCAGCTTAATTTACAAACTCCTGTAACTCTGTTGACACACAGTAATATTGGTATTTAATCATGGTTCTGATATCAGATTTCTGCTGCTTTGGTACACTTAGTGTCTTTTATTGCTAATTTCATCCTAAGCACCCTTCGATTTTCAAAGAAGTACAAAGGAAAAAATTTCTCTGAGACTTGGCTGTCTGGAAATGCACCATGATACAGGTTTCATTCTCCTGGGAGAGTGACATGGTTGTGTCAAAAGCTTTGTATTTTCCAACTTTGTGGTTTAGGAATGCCAAAGAAATGTATTTTAGGAAATGCTTTGGGAAGGGAAGGGAAGGGAAGGGAAGGGAAGAGAAGAGAAGAGAAGAGAAGAGAAGAGAAGAGAAGAGAAGAGAAGAGAAAAGAGAAGAGAAGGTGAAGGAGCCACTTCACAACTGCTCAGGATCTTAGACTGCTCATAAAATGCTGAGACTCAGGTATACAAAAACATAGACTCCCTGTCCTCACTGATCCAGAAGGGAGTTAGTCATTCTTAGACACCCTTGAGAATCTGGGACTGAAAGTCTGATTTGAGAAACAAAAAAATGAAAACTCAGACTTTCTTTTGCATCTCAGGTTGCCCATGGGGGAACCACCAGATGCACTTCTGAGAATAACAGAGGGCAGGCAGATCTCTCAGTACTAAGTGAGAACTGTAAGTCAACCACATCTGGTTTTGATGCTGTAGTTATTCAATACATTCTTCAAATTATTCATCAATTCCCCGAAAATAGATCAAATTAAAATCGCTAAAACTCAAGCCCTAAATATGTTTGTTTTAAAAAACCCAGCTACCCTCACCAGATAGAGTTGCTCTCCCTCCTGCAAGCAACAATCCTTTTAATAAGAGGTAATTGGGCAAAGTATACATGGCCTTGCTGCCCATGATGAAAATATTAGCTAGCCCAGAGCACCCACAGAGCTCTGCTGGGGCCACGGGTGATGCTGGGGCTCAAACTGGTGGGCCTGATGTTCAGGTGAGTTTGGCTCCCCAGGACACTCAGGGAACCCCAGGACCAAGAGGGATGCAGGAGAAGGGGCGGGTGGTTGGATATGCAGCACAGCTCTGGGGTGCCTGCTGCTCCCAGGAGTAATAGGAACAATAAAGAAAAATCATGTACCTAAGAAATTAATTACATGGTCTGAAATATTTTGAATACAATTAAATTGCACTTGGAGCTTTCCCTCACATCAACCAAGCCAGCTATTAAAAATTTTGATGTGAACCTTAGGAGGATTTGATGCTATAAATCCAAATATTATATTTCCCCCCACCCCCAGTATGAACACCTTATTAATCATGCTGCACCCACCTCAAGCTATTTCTACCTAAGTGTTTTTGTCCAGTCACTTAAACTATTGCAATCCATCTACTACTTAAATTTCCTGTAATGGATTGTAAGAAGTCCTCTGTGCAGCATGCTGAGTAAGTGATCAGAAGAATTGGATTTTCTCCTGCCTTTTCAACATTTTCATGCATTATCTTTAGTGACTCATGTGCTTCAGGTTTTTTTCCAGGTGTGCTTCAGGGGAAAATGAAAATAACCCACCTCCAGCATATGCTCAGGCTCTCAGGAGAAACTGCAAGTTTTTGTTGTTATTCTAAACAAGATTTTCTGCTGTGGAAGATCCACTTAAAGCCATTCCTGTTCCCTGTATCCTCTGGGCAGGAAGTCTCTTCTCAGACTATTAATGGCTTGCTATTTTTTTCCTATGGAAAAACAAACAACAAACAAACAAACAAAGGACCATCATTGGCAATGCTGTTCATATTATAAGTTCAATTGCCAGAGGAAATATATAGATTTTCATATGAAGATTTCCTTATAAATCTATATATAAATATAAATATAGATTTTCTTTCCTGTCAGCATAGCCATTTGCATTAAACAATGAATTTCAATGCCAGTGCTGTAAAAGTGTCAGTCAGCAGCTCTGTTGCTTCTGGGTCTGATGGTAACAGATTGGCTAAGAAATCTGGACACGTTCATTTTGCCAAGGGATCGTGTGCTGCTGGAGGTAATGCACATCAAATGAGATGTCACGCTCTCACAAGAAGTGCAGAGGCATTAAGACAAGCCAAATTCTGGGCTGTTTATATTCTCCTTTACCAAACATGATGTCAGGATGGGGACTGAATTTATAAATACTGGAACAGGATTTGTTGCATGACAGCATGGAGAAAAGAAATAGGTTACACTTTTTGCCTTATTATGTCCCAAAGAAAACTGATTATCTGTGTTCACAGTTTAAATTAAATAAGTATGTTTGGATGTGGCATGATAGAGAGATTTCAGAAAAAAAAAGTGCTTCAAACATCACATGCTGAGGGTTGTAAGGAGGAAAGGAGAAACCAGCAGCTGGCTGTGTTTTGTGTTGCACAGGTTTCTGAATGCTTCAGAACAGCCCTGTGAAATGCTGCAAGTGTTTTAGAAACAACTGTCTCCACTTAGCACTGGTTCTTGGCTCACATTTGAAAGCCGGTTTTGGGTCAGCGGTAACTTCCCTGAAGAAGGAGTGAGAGAAAAAAAAATCTCTGCTGGGGAATTAGTAAGAGCCAGAGACACCACTGTGATTTCATTGCAGCTGTGGAGGCACTAGTGGAACAGGCAGACTGTGGCAGGATGTTGTTTTGGGTTTAGCTGCAGAGAGCACGTGTAGCAGTGAGAAGATAGCTTTTGCCTTTCAATCTTTTTTGCCTGTCATGATTTGACTGATCCTTTAAATATATTTTACATTCATTTCTCAAATAACCAGCAGACATATGGTGCTAATGAGAACTAGAGAGGGTTTGTTTTTTAATGAACAAGAGCAGCTGGTAAGCAGAACGTAAAATTAAAAATGGAGGGAAAAAAATAAGCCCAAGGGGATAGATACGGTTATTAATCACAGCAGAATTCCTCAGCTCTCTCCTCTGATGGGAAGAATCAGGTGGAGTGGGACACTGGTGACCTTGAGACAAGTACATGACAGCTTGTTTCACTCAGCGAAAAATAAATGACTCTCTGATACACTTGACTGTATCAAGGCTCTCCACGGCAGTAGAGATGCTCTGCCTTGTCCCCATACAGGCAGCCTCACTGGCGGCGACCCCTCCAGCTCCCCAAGCCTCCATCACCGCATGGTTCTTCAGCTGGCAGGGAAGCCTGGGACACCTGCGTGGGTGCAATCTGCAGTGGGACTGGTGAGCCCAGACCAGCAGGAACACATCTGAAAGGGAAGAAAATTGCTGCAGTACATCCAGGGGTAAATTTGCCATTTCTGAGTGGTGCTGCATTGCTGGGAGGGTTTGTGGCAGATGCTCACAGCTTTCTTTAAATGAAACCCACTTCATTTTCTGCTGTTTAAACATGTCATCCTAACAAACACAGAACGATAAGGGAGCGTTCCTGGGATGCACTGACTGAGATGCTGGAAAGGCAGTCACTTTCTTAACACAAACTGCCTTTCTGCCCAGTGGCCCAGAGTTTCTGCTGTACTACAATGCTACTTTTTTAAATCAGGCCTATTTCATTTAATGACTTGAGGCAGACAGAGCCCAGCTAATGGCTTTAGTGCTAACTTACCTTCACCATGAAACACATACTCTTCAAGACTGTTGTGAATCAACCTGCCCCTTTCACTGAACTTAACTTTTCTGCAATGCATTAAAGCCTGTTCCTGCTAGAAACCTCCTGCTCACATGTTTACTGTCAGCCTGCAGTCAGGGAAACTTACATCCCCTCCTAGACAACACCTGAGTCAGGACTGAAGTTACTACAGGCACTACCTGTCCTGCAATGTGGGGACCCCCATGTTTTCAGGGGCCCTGAGCACCTTCAGCTGCATCGGCTCCATGGCCATGGTTGTCCGCATCTGTCAGACCCAGCACTCTTTGCCAGAGAAACTCATTTTGTTCGTAGGTGCGGCTAACTATTTAGGCAACTCCGGTTGTCCTGGTCTTTGCACATGTCTGGCCACAGAAGATAGAAATTATCTGGCCTTGTTTCAGATGTCCATATGTGAGCCAGACCATAGGCTTCTTCTATAGTCCAAGGACAGAGAAAGAAGGTGTGACATGTCTCCTCCTAATATAGACAGGATACACTGGACAGGTTAGTAGATTTAGAAACCTTTCCCTACTGTAGCCACGTCAAGGAAGAAGGACCGTCCCACCCCTCCATGTACTTACTGGAGTACCCTTTGATCCCAGTAACCGTGGGGCAGAAATACGATTGTGGTCTGACTTCCCTGCTTCCCTCCGCAGGCTAAGGACATTTGGGGACACTGGTGGCACTTTCAGAAGACAGTGTTGGTCCTTTTGGTGCTGGAAATGATGGGGAAGGACAGGCATGGTCCAGTGAATCCTTTAGCTAACCTTTCTTTGAAAGGATCCAGTTCACATCCACTGAGACCCACTTTATGATGTAAAACAAAGTGCAGGAAAAGGGACAGCTGCAATGTGCTTTCTTGATCTGAACGGGAGCACTGGTGTGGATACACCTTAAGAGCATTTAACAGACTGAAGCATGAACACTAGCCATTGCTGGTTTCTACGGCACTATTGATCTCACAATTATTATGCTGAGAGATAATGATGATTGGCACAACACAAAAGGAGCCTCTTTTCCAAAAAGCATCTTCTTTGGCAAATTCCTAATCCACTAACTTTGTCCAGTTCATGCTCTTAATTTCCAGAGTCAAATGGACGCTGCAGTAAAGTGACTGCTCTAAGCAGGAGTCTGTGCCATGTCTTTTCCTCCTTGAACAGTGTAGGTACCTTTTACTCTGAGGTTTACTGAAGGTTTTTTTCTTATTATTGAGTAAAACGTACATTGGTATAGCTACCAGGGCAGCAGACCAGTCATTGTAACAAAGGATTATCATTTCTTTACAAGGTGAGATCATAAGAATCTGGCTATCTGGGAGAAAGCCCTTGTTTGAACATGTTATTTGCACCAGTAGCAGAGAGAATCCTCACAGCTGAATGACAGTAAGTGGCTTTTTCTGTTTAGTGAAATATAAAAAAAATCTGTTTAGATGAGTTGGATGAGTAATGGAAGTGCTCAAGCCTCTAGGGACACTTGCTGTCTTGCAGGATTAGGCTTCTTTTGCTTCTGGGAAAGGAAAAACTGAAAAGATAACAGTGGGAGATGATTGTTGCTGTTAAGAGCAGTGAAGAATGCGTGCAGCCGTGTTGGGTTTTGCCCTGCATGGTAACAACCTTTCTAGGAACAAAGAGATGCTGTGTGCTTTGGGATTTAGTGGAAAAGGGGGTGTGTGAAACTTCAGGGGCATAGCTGAAGATGCTGCATTCAGAGAGAGAAAGAAACTATTCTAAATCCATTTGCTTCTTATGTTAACCTGGAAAGCTTTTGGTGGATATAATCATCAGGCATGCTGTGGCAGCCCAGCTTTCTGCCTAGAACATGCTCTCCTGCAGTATGCTCAGGACCAGCAGTCTCTTCAGGAAAAGGCTCCACATGGCACACTTGCACTGGGGCTGAAAAGTGCTATATATCTGAGCTGTTTGTGCTGTGAGATTCCCACTAGCCTGTTGTAGGGGATGCAGATTTTCAGGATCTGGCTAAGGCAGCTCTATCTTATTCACTCCCTTATTGTGATTATAGTGATTTTTTTTGCTACATACTGTGCTGACAGAGAAAGGTCCCTTGGTGTGCCTGAATGTCGCACAGTGTAACGCAACACGGTGCTCCTCCTGCCTTTCCCAGACCCCCCATCGATCTCTCAGGAGGGAGAAAAAAGCTCACGTAAAAGGGATGTTTACACTGATGTTATTCAAATGAGCAATGTATAAATAAAATGATATTTAGGCATTGCCTTTGCTTCTCAATAAATTTCTCCAGGCAAAATTACCCACAATGGTACTTAAGCCTCCTTGGGGGGCCCATAGCTGTTGGCAGTATTTTCTTTCCTGCCTGCTACAGTTAGAGGAGAAAAAAATGTTCCTTTATGTACTAGCATAGCCCACAAATTTGCCAAGGCCTAGATGTGAAACACTTGTCTTAAGAAAAGCCAAGAGGAGGAAGAAACTTGAAAAACAGCAAAAAACATGCAAAGGGAAACATTTGCTATTATATAAAATTCATCCCTCTGATTTAAATGTTTCCGTAACTTGTTACAAAATTCAGCATTTGTAAGTAAGAATAAAATCTCACCATATTGAGCAGTTGCTGGATAACATGTTTGTGGAGAACAGAAATATTCTAGAGCCAGAAATCAATAATCAGAGAGGACTGAATGGCTTAAGCTATGAGTGAGCATATGGAGGCTGCTATGAAGAGCTTAGCACTTTGAAATTCACCCAGGTCAGTAAAAATGGAAACTAATTTCCAACTAAAGACTTTTCTGCTGCCATTAGTTAGAACCTGTCAAGTTAATATAACCTCTCTTTCCAATTTTGGGAGCACAAATGCTTCTATTTCCTATTTACAGGGTGTTTGTCACTGGAGGAAAAAGCAGTCTTAGCTATTAGCCACAAAAATAGAAACAGTACAGGGTTTGATCTGCTTTATGTGAGGGTCAAAATGAGAGGTGTCCCAAAGCACGACCAGGAGAAAGGTTGCCTGTTTTGCTTTTGTATCCACTTTGATGAGGGGGACCCAGGAAAGGTTTTCAGCCTCACTGCCTGAGCAAAGGACAGCATAGGCATCAAGTGCAGGTGACTGATTTGATTGATTACAGCTAGAAAAGCAGGAGAATAATATTAACAAAACAGGTTTTAAGGAAATTAAATTATTCTGGAAGAGCTTTGCTTTTCCTGATTAAAAATCCAAGGGCTGCTGAGCAGGGACGTACCTCAGTCACTCTAATTGCTCCAGCGTAGTGGTTGAACTCTTCAAAGAAAAAAAATGCACCACTAAACCCAGACTGTAGTTTTGATGACAATTGTAATCTATGAGCCATTGATAGTTTCAGCATATGCTGGAGCCAGGGGATTTTATCTAACTCTAACTGGGAGCTGACAGGAGGTGAGCAGGTCTGTCTTTGCCTGCTGGAGAAAAGCTCCTTTCTGTCCTGCTGCAGCATGATTAATTTACCCCCCAAAATAATACCTTCCGATCAGAAGATCAGATGGAAAGTGTTGATTGGGAGCAAATCCTTAGACTTGCAGGTCAGCTGTGCTATTGCCTGGGCAAGTCAGAAGTGCCAGAAGCAGCAGAATTACAGATGTGACTCAGCTGGAGATGTTTTGGGAGGAAGCCCATTGCAGGAGGGCTGGCTGGCTGTCAGCCTCCAGGAGCTGCAGTACCACTGGGAACGGGAAGGGCGAAAAATCCCTCTCTGAGTTGCCCAGCTCCAGTGGGAAGATGTCCATGCCAGGTAGAGCTGAGCTCACAGGCAGTGGGTAAGCTCACTGGCACGTCCTGGTCTGATGTCAGTAACCATGTCATTAGTTGTTGTGAGGCACATGTACTGCAGAGCACAGAAACCTGTGAGACTGTACAAGACCTCACTAGAGTGTTTTCCTTCTCCTGTGGAGACTCAAGCTGGTATTTTCAGATTCAATGAGAGATTTTTACACATTGGGTCACTCGGTTTCTCTATAAATAGATGAGTATAAACACATTAAGCTCTCTTTGCATGCCCTGCTCAGGACAATACCATAACCAGACACTTTCAGGATCCATAAAGATTTAAAGATAGCGGTTGCTATTTCTCTTTGCCCACTGAGAAGCCACTTAAATTTCCATAGGGCTCTCATTGCCTTGAGCCTGACCTAACAGAGACAGTGGGCAGTCTATCCTGTAGCTGTTACTTGAGCCTTTTCGTAAGTCTTTCTCATTTACTTTTGCAGAGAGGAACTTCAAATCTTAGTGATCTACTTTCAGCTCTGTTTATCTGCAACAGATGAGAAGTGGCCCATACGACTTGTGTTTCTGCGCTTCATTGGCTGAGATGAAGTCCTGCACACGCGCTGAAGTGCAACGGGCCATGGTCCCTAAGAGACCCCCCAGCTGGCTGACAGCTCCTCCAGCCTCCCTGTGTGCTCCTGGCAGGAGGTGACACTGCAGTCACCACCGCACAGTCCCCTGGGAAAGCACAGCCTGCACAGGATGAAGCTAATGTCAGCTGGCTGTATCAGTTTCTTTCCTGAGCATAGAGAAAAAAAAATCTTCCTTTCTTTGCGAGCTGACTGTATGTGCTGTAGATTATATCCATCATACTCTTGTCTGTATTACCTGCATTAATCTAGTACAGCGTGGGATGAAAATGTGCCCCTGAGACTAAGCATGTACGTAACTTTAACTACCAGCTGCCAACATGGATGCAAAGTTACCTCTTCAAACTACACATTAAAACCCTGTGGACAGTGACATTAAGTAGCTATCTTGTATGCAATGCAGGCATTACGTTTTGTGTTAGTGTGTTGACACATCATTATATTTCTCAACAAGGCAAATTAGAGCAATGATATGAAATTTTGTCTTGAGAGCCTGAGGATTCTTTTATGGTTCTGGGAACCAGCATTAAGACAGACTGTAAAAGGGGAGTAAATATTATCATGATGAGTTCTTCCTTCCTGCTTACTAAGAAGCAACAGACATCACTGGTAGAAGCCAGCATATCCCATATGGATTACTTGCATTATATTTTAACAACTGCTGCATGTACTGATCGCTCTTAGTTTGTAGGGACCAAAGATAATGTTAAGAATACTCAAAGGAAAACTTACATTTCATACACAGCAGCCATGATTAACCACATCCTCAGCTGGCTCCTTTGTCCTGCTCTTGCTGTGAAGACACCCATGTGAGATCTTCCTTTTCTATCTTTTTTTTTCTTTTTTCTGCTACCAGTTTTGATGTCACTGTGAACATGTGCAATAAATCTTGAAACACTTGTTTCATGGCGTAGCTGCATGGCACTCTGTGCTATGGGTGCCTACAAGGATGGAGTCCCCGTGTCCTTCAGATTGCTGTGCGGGTGGTGTGTGTTGCTAGAGTCATTGTGGTATAACCTTGGACCTGCACAACCCTTCCTCCTCCTGAACCCCAAGAGCCAGGGGCATCATTTTGTCTGTGGCACCACAGCCTTTATCAAGAAAGAGGACTGGGATCAGAGAGGACTGCAGCCACCACGCCACATTACCCTTTCTGGGCACCACTTCTCCCTGCTAGTGCTGTCATCAGCCCATCCACATCATTAGCCAACAGGTATCCCGACTGACCTACTGTAACACACCCCACAGAAAGGACATTTCCACATGAAAGCTGAACATACAAATTTAGAACGTAATATTCCACAGAAGCCCTCATTCCCTGCGTAGATACCTGCTTGGTTTCCCCTCTTCTTGTTTTCAAAGAGGTATATTTAAACACAAATATAATCAGGGCTGCACCTCCTGAGATCTTCTCCTGCAAATTCACTGTATCATGGACATTCATAGTTTCAGTGGCTATGTTTAAGCTTTCAGGTTGGTGGATGTTGGCATCTGCTCGGACTTCACCCCACCTCCCAGCCAGGGGAAGGGATGGGTGAGCACCACTGCGCCCTGATTGTCATATGGAGAAAGCCTGACTACAACAGCAGGGCACAATGCTGTGTGCTCTTTGCTCACACAGGAGGCGACTGGGGATTATCTCCTTACATACATTTAATAACATACATGTTTAGCAGTAGCTGCTGTTCAATAAATACTGCTGATACCTCGTGTGACCTTCTGCATACCGCAGGATCCATCACTCTGCTTTGCACCCAGCAGTTTGTGTTTGATCACAGTAGGACTTGTATTTTGCCACAAATAATGTTACAAAAAGCCATCCAGTCTTCATGTGAAACTACAAAGGGGGACAGAACATACCATTTTCTTTGGTCATTTGTTCTGTTGGCTAGCCATTTTTGTTCTTATAATTGTATGCCTTATTTTTAATTTAAATGCATCTGACTTCAGTTTCTATATGCTGCAACTCATTTTTTTCTCTGCAAAATGCAGAAGGCATGTGGTACTGAACATCTTCACTGCAGTCAGGTCACCCTCCAGCCTCCTCTTGACTACAGGAACCACAATGAGTGCTTTAAGCCTTGTGAGCTATTTTTCCTAGCCCTCAAATAATTTTAATTAATCTTTTTTAAAAATCTCTGATTTTTTGTCAGATCCTTGAGTTGAGTAAATTATTCCAGTAGCAGTTTCTGTAAACAGGAATGATCTGAGCTGCCAGCTGCTGCCTGCTTCTCTCTGCTGCTGCTGCCAGCCCCAGCGAGACCTCACTGCTTGCCAGCATATCCACTTTGACCCCTTGGCCCTTGTGTTTCAGAAACCATTAAGACTGCATCTCTTGCTCCTAGATACAGAAATTGATGCTTGACTGTTCCCAACATTAAATTTTGTATTTCACTTGCTGATAGTTGAAGATGAAACCAGATAAACATCTCAAGAATAAGGCCTTGAAATCCGTGTTTGTCTCTGTGTCCTCTACTCTCATTATTGGGCTACAGAGGGACCTCTTTGTTCATTTGCTTTCTGATTCTTCAAATCTGCCCTTGCATTTGGGAGGACAGAGTCATCAAGGGGAGTGGAAAGTGACTGTGTGGCAGCCCTGATGCCATCCCAGGGGTTTGGGTACTCCCTTGGCAATAGGGCAGTCAGTCTAAACTCATCCAGCCCGAGGAGGGCTCAGATTTGTGTGTCCCCCTCCCTGGGCGATTGATCTGACCACCAGCCTTTTCTATCACCTTCAGCTTAAAAGCAAGGAATGAGGCAGTGTCATGTACCCAGCAGAAAGGTGACAACCTGGGAGAAGAAGCCTGTTTCGGAAGGTGCATCTCAGGCTCCCTTAGGCACCCTGGTAGAGAGGAAACAGACTTAAATCTGTTTCAGACCAGACCTTAGCATTTGCAAAGAAAACATGGAGTATCTAAATCCCAGTTCTAGGTGCTTTCTTCTCCTCATTCCCTGCAGAGGAGTCTCAGGAGGCTAGTCCAGGTTTGTGACCCTAAGTGAGGTGGCCAGAAGTGCTATTTAAGCCCTTTCATGCAGCTGAAATTGAGATCCCCAGGTTACCACCTGGTTCCTTCTGTACAAAGGATCTGGCAATGTTTCCGCACCCCAGAGGAATGTTGTATTAAAGGACCTGAGATGTGTAGACAGGGTGTCGTGCTTTCCCGTCACGACAATCTAGGAGGAATGATGCATCGCCAGGGACTCGCCCTGGGGAGAAATGGACCAACACAGATACCGTGGATCAAGTGATTTCTCCGTTTATTTGCTGCGTAACATTTGGTTATATACCATAACCATGTGTAAACCATCTAATGATTGGTTAACATGTGCTGTTCACGCACCTAAAGCAATAGTTTGATTGGATAAGGTCTTCTGATCACACGAATGATTCCTCCTGTCTGTGTCTTGCCTGGTGTCCTGCTTTCAGTCACGTAGGCCCAACTTGTTCAGCTTTTTATGCTTACTTCATCAAACTTTGTAGCAACAGTTAGCCTTCGCTGCGTCCTTGAGGCCTGCTGCTTGCAGAGGCCTCTGGCTCACAGATTGAACAGTCCCATTGTGTCTCTTGTTCACTATGTGTCTATTTTTCTAATTATCCCACAACAGGGTGAGTGCCAGTTATGTTTCTTAAACAGCATTTACTTCATATATAGAGAATCTTTCAGCAACAATATTAAATTGTACTTAAATCCTCCCCAAATAGTAAGTATCTTCTCACTTAATACAATTATTAGTGATAATAAATCCTTAATTAATGGTAAATATAATTGCAACACTAAATTCTCCTCTTGTGTACATCTGTGTAGCTCTGGGGAGTAGTTCAGTGCTGTCAATAAACAAAAGTTGGCCCATAGTTATTTAATCTTGGGTTTGAACTGTCTTTAGTCTTTTGTGAACAAATAGTGGCCAATGGCACGCATAATTCAAGCATTCATGCAACGACCATTGTGCACACTGGCATGTCTCATAAACACCCTTGAATAGAACTGCTAAGGCAGATCACAGCAAACCCTGACAGCTGAACCATTTGTGTTGTGTGCTTTTTGCTCAAGAAGGCTGGAATTGTATAATTTGATTGCATAATTGCAACAGAGGTCTGAAGTTTGGGATGCTGGACTGTGTTTTAGGAAAACTGAAACAAAGAGAATGCAGACCAGATTTCTAGATCATAGGACATAAATGCAGCAGGTTTCAGCTGTGGATGCATATTTTTTGTCCTAAAGACCAGCTATTAAGAGAGGTTCAACAGGGAGATCTCTCCTTTGAGTGCCAGCCAACAATTGATTTCCTTGTCCTTACAGTTCTATGAAAATTATTTTTTAATCTAGACAGTTAATATCAATACAGGAAACACTGGTTTCCTGTCTCTTTTTTAAGAGCATTTTCTGGTGGTGTTCACATTTCTGACTCAGCCAAGGTCTTGTCAATGAAAAGCTAAAAGGAGTCTGTACTCAATTAATTAGTTAGAAGCAGCCTGTAATGTGTACCCTAGACCTGTGATGTACACTGGGGCTGGTTATCAAAACCAGGTGAATGTACTAGGTGAACGTGTGTGTTGTAAATGGAATCACTTATAAGGATTTGACTGGCTTGAATTAAGAAGTTAATTTATTTCAGGCACTGCAAGTTTTGTAAAAGAAAATTTTCAGATTCTTTCCATCATAGTTAAATGAAGTGTGTTGCTTGTATCATTCTCCACTTGGGAAGCAAAAAAAAAGATATTCTTGAGCATTTCCTTCATCTTCCAAGCAGTACAACTGGACATTTAATGACCTGTAGAATATGGCCCATAACAAGAAAACAGTCACTGACACCTAAAATTTATGAGGATGCTTCTAACAGAAAAGCAGAGCAGAAAGTTCCAGGTTTTATTTTGCATGTCTTTTAATTCTAGTATATCAGCCTCACCATTTATGGGCTGTCTGGCTCTTCATTCCTGATAATTTCCTAAGTGCACACAGGGACAGGGCTAAATAAAAGTCAAAGTAATTCCAAACAAAGAGATACTTGCCTTCAGCATTGCTTTTCTTCTCCAAAAATGAAAGCATTTAGTGAAAAATTCTCATTACCAAAGACAATACTTCTGTTTATCACTTGTCATCCAAAAGAGAAATTCTTCAGCCCATTCCTACTGAAAGCCAGAAGAGTATGTAAGGGTCACTGGATGCATATCACTATTTCTGCCATATCAGTGGGACCAGGCGGATCTTTGATTTGACCTAGTGTAGAAGTTCTTGTATTTTTATTTAATCTAAAGGTGCATTGAACAGAACAAGAATTGTGTGTGGGGGTTCTTGTAGTTCTGCAGAGTAAGAAATTATGTCCCAGCTGTTATGTCTTTATACCCTTCCACGAAATTTGAATAAGAAATTGCTGTAGCATACTTTAAAAGAACATATCTGCATATGTCCTTTGTACGTTCTCTGAAAACAAGAAAATCTATTCTTGAACAAGATTATTTGCTTTTTGTATCCATTAGTCACTATTCACCATTCTCCTTCTGTTACATCATGCAGAGAGCGCGGCTGGCATCTCCTGACATACATGAGGGGAGGATCGGACACTGTTAAGTGATGATGAAGCAAGAAATTACTGGGGACTGGGAGTATTTCTGAATGATGGACCACTGGGGAATCGGTCAATAAAGTCCCGAGTAGCTTACTGGGCTGAGTGTGTGAACCCCAAGGAGAGAGGAGAATCTGTTACTATCCGGGAAAAGGGACTGTCGGAGCTAACAGAGGGCCCCAGGAAGGTCTGCCCAGCCGGTTGTAAACGCCGCCCCGAGCGGTCTCGAACTCGGGGGCTGTCGGGTCGGAACTACGATCCCGGAAGGGACGATCTCTGGTGGAAGGCAGGGGCACTGGGGGCAGCCTGGACACCTGTTGGATTTGGTTAGTCGTGCATCCGTAACAGCTGCTACATTTGGGTCAGAGCAGACTGGATCCATATTCTCTTCAGTTTTTCCTCATTTGCTTGGCCTGTGGTTCATTTGTTCCTTTTGGCTTCTCTGCCCAGAATAGGCTCTTTGCCTCTCCTTCTCATGAGATGAGCGTGTGCAGCCCAGCAGCCCCAGACCACCTGTATTGAAGCTGTGTCTTCAGATTCTCAGAAGTTTAAATACTTTTTTTTCCAAGAGGTTCCACCATGAACAGCCTGAATTTACAATTTGCTCTCCAGGGACAGCTGCATAAGAGTAAACTATGCCCAATCTTTGTAAGATCTTTCAAAAAACCAGCCCCTCTTTTAACTCAGAGTTGTACAGATCGGGACTCAGCTATAAAACACCGGTACACAGTGCAATGCCTCATTTACCTCCTTGTTTGAGAGTCCTCCGGGGAATACGGTGCACTTCTGCACATGGCTTTTTCTTCAAGTCACACACGTGCCCCCTGCAGCCCATGTCCTCCCTCATTAGCTGTTTCCGCAGTGAGCATGACCTCATTTCTGCAAAAGTAGATCCCTCAGCTCTTCTCTCCTGCTCAAATTCCTCGATGACTTGAAGCCCATCTTGGTTACCATTTGCTGGGGAATCCTTTAATTTGCCTCATCAAGTGACCATTTCCCTACCAGAACAGTCAGTGACTACTTAGTGAAAAGCCAACCCTTAGCAAATTAGACCCTGAACCATAATTTTTTTTTTGCCTAAGGAAACTCCTTTTAAATGGGCAGTCCCCAAAGTTCACGGGCCCTTCTCTGCTAGTCCTAGCCAGGTGCAAGCAGTTCTTTTGCCATCTTCTGGGGATTTGCCTCTGTGTGAAGCACCCCATGGAGAACACACAGCATCTTGTGAAAATGCTAGAGTGTAAAATGACAAGAATTCAGAAAATTCTTCAGTTTAGGTAACTTTAGTGCTCTGTGTGTAGAGCCACAATGTGTTTTAAGCAGCTGATTAATACCCAGTCCTTTGAGACTGGTTGAAGTATCAATTTCTTTAAACCTTGGTCTTTCTGAGGAGGAACAGCAGCAGTTTTCAATTTTTGATCCCTGTGACAGTTTTCAGTGAAACCAGTGTCAATATGTTTTTGTCTTTTCCTAACTCTGCTGTCACTCCTCCTTTAGTAAACACATGCCAAGAGCAGCTCAGGCTGAGTTTGATACAACATTTGTTTTTCTTCATTTACCTGTAACAGGATCAACTGATCTAACATCCTTGATTTGCACATGATTGCCAACATGCAGTCTGCGAAAGGAGAGACCTGGCCAAATGATACCCTTGCACCTTCCCACTGGCAAGCTTGGTCACTAAATAACTGCTTGTGATGCCAGGTTAATTTGTTATAGAGCTATGACTTTGCTTCAAAATCCTGAAAAAATCCCAGTTTCTTTTACTAAACAGGCATAATTCTGTCATGCTTCAGCCTCATCCTTAGGCAAGCTGCTAAATAAATAAATAATTTAGAAAAACATGCAGAAAAGTAAGCAGCACAGGAATGGATGACATTCCACAGCAACCTTAGGTTTTTCATACCACACAGACTTTTTGTCTTTTTTTCCCCCAAGTCAGCTGCCAGAACTATTTCAGACAGATGTCCCAGTAACCTTTGATATTCCCTACAGATCTTTCCTTGTCATAAAGAATCCAAAAGCAGTACTCTCAAAGAAATCAGAAACTTTGTTTTCTGCAAAAGCTCACTTCTTGATCTTCTCTAAGGGAGTAGAGTATAACTATGTCTTTATTACAGATACAGCAAGGAGCAGCCACTGTGACTAGAAGGTACCAGATAAAAGAAACTTATTTTCTGTAGCACCTAATTTTATTTCTATATCTGTATATTTATAAATCCTCCCTTGTTAGTATCTGCACAATGTAAAAAGTGAATAAAAGGGATATGAGCTATATCTTGTTCTTGTCAGATTCAGCTCCGAGAAAAATGTGAGAGAGATCACGCTTCACTCAATAAAAGATGAACAAGAGGCTCAAAGAAGACATTCCCTTGGATGTCTGCTAGTGGATATCGGCTGATTCACATTGGACAACTCACTTGTGTGAACAACTTCCTTCTTGCAGCAAGTGCTTTGAGACTGTTGGTACCCACAGAGTGGTCAGGAACTCAGCTGTGCACCTCTTCTGAAGGATGGTCTCTTGTGTGGCATTGTAACTTCAAATTCTCTATGGAAGCATTGGTTCACAGTGCCATGTACAGAATCAATACTTCCACCTGATGATGAATTAAGGGGACAACAAGTGGATTGCCTCTCTTTCCTTTCTCTTTTAGGACCTGTAACTTCATTTAACATTATCAAGAAATTGAGAAACAAAAGATTTTCAAGAGACCAATGATACAATGCACCTGGGTATTTTTAAGCATCTTCCTTTAATCTAGGCTGTGATGAGAACATTGCTGCCCTGGAAAGCAGAGTAAAATTGAAAATTGAAGTTGGAAGGAAGAAAGATCTGGGACATTAATAAAAGGATAAACCTTTAAGAGTGACGTGCGGACATTGAATGACATAGGAAAACATATGTAACTTATTAGGCCTGAAAATATGGAATTATCTTTCCATATTGAAGGCAATCTTTTCTTTTAAAGACATAAATCTGATTAATATACTACATTGTTTTCAAAAAATGAAAGCACACCTTCTATGGATGGAATCCTATCTGTACCAGTTGCTGTACACTTGGAGAGCTGCAGTCTAAAGCTACAGTCTAAAGTATATCCATGACAAAAACTTCAGGAACCAGATTAGTCCTTGAAGGAGTGTGAACTGGCATTGGCACATATAACAATGACAGCTGTAGTGGTGAAAGCTATCCAAGCAACATATTGGTATGAAGATATCCTTTTGCATGGCTTACTTTCCTTAAGGCTAATATATATAAAAAACAAATTAAGAGAAGTAGACTGGACAATAAGGGGAAGTTTGGACTTCAGACATGTCTCTGGCTTCCTCTTTTGTTAATGTATGCTTGCAAAATTGAAGACTCTGTGGGCCACTGCTAGAAATATCAAGATCCATGAGCTGAGTTTGAGAGACTCGCTGGCATCACCAACAGGACAGTTGTATTTATCCCTTACGTGACCTGTTTATTACGTCAAGTGAGAAAGAGATGTAGTTTTTTCAGAAGCTAGGCTAAGGCATGTTAGAGAATGATTTCAGTTTCAGGCATGATCTCACAGTGGTTCTGTTTTCAGTGAAAACTTAAACCACAGGTAACTGCACAGCAACAAGCACATAGAAATGATGTACAGTAAGACAACACAAATTGCTTCTTGTTTCAGGCCAGACCAGGTGCTGGAAAAGGGATAAGCTCTGGTTTAGCTTTATTTGCTCTTTACTTCCACACTGCACACCACATCATGGAGTTAGTCCATGTGTTGGAGAAGTCCCAGGTATCTGTCCCAAGGACATTTGCCAACTTCTAGCACCTATGAACCTACAAAGCCCTGGGAAAACTGACTACCTCTAAAGAGGATTAATTGAAAACAACTACTTGTGGAGTCATAGCATACAAGAATTTGAGAGTCCCTGTTCCACCAAATGTTAGAGTTGGAGAACATTTTAAAGTGATTGTGAAGCTCTACTGGTGAATAAATCAGTGTATGATTCCTTCCCCCATAGAGACTAGTACTTTTGTGGGAAATTATTTAAAACAGGCAGATTAAGTAGATGTTATCAGTCTGACTGTCATTCTGTTCAGTTTGGGGAATCTTACTAGTCCCTAAGGAAAGAGAAATGACATTCCTTGACTCGCTCTGTGCTGGTAAGGAGTGGTATGTTCAAATTACTGGGAACATGTGTTGTATTGAGTAGAGAGCAGGGAGCCGGAAGAGCTCTCTTAATTAGCATCCCACTTGCTGAAGTAGGTATTGGTGCAAGCTGGGCTGAAAATTTCTGAAATAGGAAGCAAAGAACAAAGAACTGGGAGAGATAACTTTCTCACCCCCTGCTGGGAGTAGCTACAAGCTACACTTCTACTGGGTTATGAATTCTTGCACCTTTTATGTGTGACCTTTGTAATAATAAAGGCCAAGATCAGTTCCTTTGGGTTGAACTACTTGGCTTAACATATGACAAAGTGTAAAATCAAAACACAGAAGGAAAGGCTGAATTAAAAATACCCTTTTATTGCTATAAAACAGAGCAAAGTTGTACATCTCTTTTCATGTTTGCCCTTTAGTTTTTGATGCTCTTTAAGTTTATGGTGGAGTGCTGAGTGAAAATGATAAATGGGATATACATACTGGAAAATGGAAAAGTTGCTTGTCAGCCTGGATAATATAAGCAGCCACTGAGTCAGTAGAAATGATTCCAGGTTTAAATGTACTTTCTGATGCTTCTTCTACCCCTATATTTTTCTTTTATGCCTCTTTCTGAGATACTATCTTACCATGAGATACTTGCTATGTATTTATGTCTATCTTTGTTGAAGGAAAAAATCTGACTGCCTGGTAGTAAGGTCTGTTGATTTCGCTTTTGACTCAATATGAAAACACTCTGTGTGACCTTTCACCAAGGAAAGTGGCACCTTTCTTTTACTCTAGCTTTCTTAACAGAACTGCAAAAAGAGTTTAAAAGAGCCTTTTCATACTAAAAGGGTGTTCTGAAGTATATAAAGGATCTCAGTTTTGTCTTGGCTAACAATGTGGTATTATACTGTGGGAAATGTCACCCAATGTTTGAAGGGTTTATATGTTTGAAACCTATCAGTCATCTTGTTCTCATCACTATGGGCAAACAAGCACACTTAAGCAGTGTATTTTCTTCTTGATGGTATATGGGATAGATCAGAGAGAAGTTGCTGAACTATTCTGTTTTGATTTTGTATTGTAACTTTTTCTCTGCTTCTTAGCATGTAATCCAACAACTCTAGAAAGAGATCTAACTGTGATATTTTTCTTGGCCACCCATATGTTGGGTGGCATTCATCTGATCAGAGGTTCACTTCTATGGGACAGGAATCTACATTTAAGTCTGAGGTATAGATTGCCTACACTGTCAAGGGAGAAGAATGGACACCAATTTTATATAGTTTGAGTGTAACTGAGCACAATAGATGTCTAGCACCACTGGAGACACCCTAAGCAAACTTCTGTGGCCTCCAGGTGCCAGTTCATCAGGACATGTGTCCCACAGATCCTACAACACATGTGCCAGCCTATCCTGGAACATCTACAATGGTAGTAGGCATCTAGATGTAGGCCTTTATCTCATTTGATTTTAGGGAGAGCATGAAGTGGCTAAGTAAAAACGGACATTTTTAGCGAGAACCGTCTTTAATGTGATCACCCTTGACTTATGTGAAAAGTCCAAACACATGGAGTTTCTTTCTTGTCATTTCAGTGACTGTTTACAACACTGATCCTTTCTCCTGATTATCTCTATTTGCTAGACCTGGTAACATCTGCTGGTCTTGATACTGAAATGAAAAACTGATTGC
>NW_010972591.1:401749-426183 GCF_000737465.1 Haliaeetus leucocephalus
GCATTTAACCATATGAGGACAAGAACACCAAAGTACAAACTTTACCTGGGCAGACTGCTCAGTCTTTTATATTGTTTCTCACACAAAGGTCTTAGGTGGTCACTGCTCTGACAGAGGAGAATTTGCTTTGGGGACTCACTGGTGCTGGTTGTGCCCATGTGCAAGGTGGGTTAGGAGTGAGCAGTGTCAGTGATGGAGCGAGGATGGTGGCTGGGGAACATGAGTCTTACCAGCAGGAGAGTAGCAATGACCTCTGCTTTCCAGGGGAAGGCAGGAGGAGGCCAGCTGATGGTAGGATGAATGGACAATAGGGATGAATTGTTTGGGACACCATTGGCTTAAACACCCTCTGAAGAAAAGGACAAAAAGAGGCAATTTGGATGTCAGAGTGTCCCGATCCAATATCGGGGAGGGTTCTTAAATGATCCCAAGAGCGAGATTAAGACACAAACGAGGTCAGATGCTGTACAACTTTCCAAGTTTTATTTCCTATAACAACCGATAACTGCGATAGGACAGAGGGAAGAATAAAGGAAAAAGAGGCAGACCTAAGCAAGAAAACGGAAGAGAGATAGCAAGACTAGTTACCACCACGAAGCCAGCAACGTCCCACTGAGTCGGTCCCTATGCAGGTGATGGAGGGTCGGGTTCTTCTTCTGCTGCCAGCCAGGTGCCATTCCTTCAGGTTCAGGTATTACAGTCCTTCAGATGTCTTCCAGGTTCGGGTCTTCAGCTCTCCCCGCTTTTCAGCTTTTTGAGAGGGGAGTATGCAGTTCTTTTATTGTCCCGGTCCCCATGACTTCTCTGAAAAGTCCACCCATTTCCACAGAACTCATTATCATGTGTGCCGCCCTGAGTCCCTCCATGGGCGCATGCCCAGGTGTTCATGGTGGTTTCTTCACCTTGCTCGTGGGCAAGCACAGCTCGGTAGGCGTGGATATGGTGGTTTCTTCAGGGACATCTTGTGCGTACTCCCCCACAACAACAGGATGTTGAGGCAGCAGCAATGTCGAGACAACCAGCCAACACAGTCTCTCACACAGAGGAACCCAGTAGTGAAGACTGATGTTAATGTGATAACTCTTAGTAAATGTGAAATAATTATGAGGGGAAGAAAAAACAAAAATCTGAGAAAAATGAACAATTGTGTCCTACAACAGTTATCTCCATGACTTGCAGTTTGGAGGGCTGGCACCCCTACAGCCTCGCCCAAATCCCTGACTGGACTCCATCTCCCATGGCACAGCACAGTCTTCTCCCTCGCTCATGAGAGTAGCCAAGTTCCTTGCAATTTGTGACCTCCCTGGTCTATCTGTATTTACTACACCTGCAAATACCGCTGAGCTGGTGATATTTTTCATTATATCTTCCACCATGGAGCCATCAGAAACGTTCATAAATAACATGTTTCTTGTGTGACTTGATTTTCATCAAACCTCCATGGAGAAGATTGAGGTAGAAGTGCACTGAGTACAACCACATGCTCTGTCCAGCCTACATAATTGATAGGAGCAGGGATTTCTGCAGCGGTAGTTCACTGAGTTAATGAGAAGAAAGTATGACCAAACTGTTCTCCTAAGGTATTTTTGGCCACTTGGAGCATCAAGCTGAGACATTTCTTGAACATGGCCTTTTTGTACAGCAGTAATTATTTTGTACAGACAGGGTAGCAACTCTTTTTAGTAGCAGCCCTTACTGTTATTTCACAGGGATGCTCTTGTGCTCATATTCCCTTGAGGGCCTGCAGAGCTCTAAGCATCCGTGTGGGATATTTCTGAGTGGGATGCAATACCTCTCATGTTTTCTGAGCAGCAGCACTGTGACACAGTCAGAAAAAAATACTGCTCTAAGGAAAGCTAAGAGGTCATCTGCTCCAGCCTCCTGCCCGAATGCACATCTAGCTGTGCCTAAACCCTGCCTGGCTGCCGGACTTCCAACCTACCCTTAAAAATCCTCCTTGATAGAGACCCTGGAGTCTCCCTAGACAACCTATTCCAGTGCTTAAATAGAATTAGGCATCTCCTACCTTGCTTCAGCAATGGGGTCTACCTACTCTCCCATCTGCCCCAGGTATGGTGGAGCAGCCCTTGGTGCTGGCACTCAGCCCTGTGTCTCCAGCCATAGCTCACAGACCAGCTGTGGCTTTGTGATACAGGAGTGTAAGTCTTTTTAAATGACACTTGAAAGACTCCTAATCTTCCTCTCTGAACAAATGAGTAGTTCAAGTGAGTTGCTTAGTTGCTGTGAGCTCTGTCACCTCATTCCAGCATGGATGACTAAAGAAAGAGTAAGGCAAAAATTTATACATATTAGAACATACTTGTACCCTAATGTAGGCAAGAGCTCACTGTAACTCCTAGCCTGTGAGCAGCTGCTCATGTTGGGTCAAGGCACAGCAGTACTATTATTAACTGTGGTGCTGTCATTTCTGCGTTTGCATGGGAATGATTTGCAGGTTTAATGACAGACCCTCTCTCTCCCATGGGCTGAGCTCACCTTGTTGCAGACCTGACTAATGCAAGGCTTGTTGGTGACTGCAAGGTGTTACCTTTTTCCCTTTCTCAGCTGCTTGTTGTCTTTAAACTTCATCCTTACAGTGAACCATGCACTTATCCTAAATTACCAGTAAATTCATTTATATGCAGACATCATAAATCACCTTTTACAGTATTTTATTAGTCAAAATATGATTAATTAGGTTTAAGTTCTTTTATTTCCGAGTAGTTTAAATACTTATGAACTAAAATTTAAATAATTATAGCCTTCTCAGAATATTTTAAAGAAAGATCTATCAAGTCTAAAGTTGAATTTTCAATGCTTCATTTAGCATGCTGCAAAAAAAAGAAAAAGAAAGATATTAAAATATTTTGTACTGGAGGTTTAGAATTGAAAAGAGAGACCTAGAATTCTGATTACTAATTAAGTTCACGTTTAACACAAATAAAACACGCAGGGTTATAAGAAAGTTTGACAAAACAAAAAAAAGCCTACAGAGATCCGTACTTTTTGTGTTATAATTATGTTGGTATTTTTATATTATTATAGTTATTATCTTGCCAATATCCATGACAAAACCCCACTATTGAATCCTCTGAAGTTGATAGTGGTTGCATCAGTAGGTCTGTGGGTGTGTAAAAATGTGAAGAGTTGTAAAAATATTGAACCAGGTTCTGATTTACATAGTCCCAAATCCTTCAACCACTTAACTGTAGCTACCGCAGCACAAATTTCACCTTGTGTCTGTGAGCAATTCAACAGAAGTCAACTTGAGAAAAACCTCACTCAATTAGTAGCATGGCTACTTACCCTTCAGCTTGCAGGATGTCCACTGAAGTCATCTGCCAAGAGCAGGCAGGCGAATTATTGGTTGCAAATGCAAAGCCTGATACAGATATTGAATACTGTAGTACTGTAAGGACATTGGCTTGGCTTACAGCCCTCCACCCACTGACTGTCAGCAATGTGTCTCCTGAGAGATTCTTCAGCGTTGCTCTTGGCTGCAGGAAATGAACAAGAGAGAATGAGGCTGGCAGAGCAAAGTCTGATATTGCTCACTGTTCCTTGCTTGCAAAATGTGTCCCATCATGGGCAGGTGAAGCCTGGGGACTGCAGAAACAACCCAGTCATAACCTAGCTGGTTCCAACAGGGGTGTTCCAAGGTTACTTTCATTCAGCTGAGGTGAGAACTGATCCCAGTGTATCTTATGTGTTGCTGTTCAACAGTCTCCATCATTCTTGTTATTATTGATTTTTTGTTAGTGCAGAAATGTTTAATTTACTGAAGAGGATAAAATTGATTCTGAGGGAAAGCATGTCACCATTTTTGAGAATGGACTAACAGGAATTGTCAGCAAATACACTTGGATTTTCCTAGAAAGGTCATTTTTCTATTCACGTTTAGATGGCGGTATTAAAGTTCTTATTGAGAACATCACCATGCATTTACAAAGATGCAATGGCATGAATTAGGGATGAAGAACACTTTAACTGCATTAGTTGGATAGTGTAGATCAATTATTTGAACTGAAGTTAAAGGCTAACTGGAGTCCAGAAATTAATTTGGAAGTGGTCTATGTATTCTATTTCCAGGCACCTTTATGCATTTAAAGTGTGAATAAACATAGGTCAATCAAGAGGGAAAGCAGTGGTTTGGGGAAGACAATTCTTTATGATATTATGATATTATGATATTAGCATTATGCTTTCAGAATGAAGCTCCTGCAGGGTGTATGCAAACCCGGTTTCTGCATTCAGGTCAAGCCAGGTTTCACTTACAGAAGATCTCCTACAGTTGCAGGCTTCATTTACTATAATTGCAGGCAGGACTCCCCCTTTGCAAACCTGCTCCATCCATCTATGATGAAGAAGGCAGCCAAGCTCTGCTGGCCTTTCTGCATATCAGGAGAGCAGGGAAGGCCTGTAATGAGGAGCCGATCAGAGTTAAAGGACCACAATAGCTGTTCAATAGCTGCTGTTGCTTTAAAAATATAGCTTCTTGGCAGCCAAGTCTCTATAAGTAACATACAAAATAAGTGAGACTATGTTAATGAACAGTAGTATTTCGGTTCTTTCAGTAATGGGGGCTGTCTGTTTCAGCCTGCACTTACTTCTATGCCTGTTTTGCAAACAAAAAGCAGAAAGTTCAGAAAGACTAAGTAAGCAATGGGAGAAGCAGTGCCTACAGCACTGCATTTGCCTGGTCTGCTTTTCACTAATGGCCCAGAAATAGCAGTTCAGACTGTCTTGGAAATAATCGTTTTATGGGAAATGGGAAAAGACAAATTTTAAAGTATATCAGGTCCTTCTTACCTACGGCTTCCTGCAAATCTTCTATCCTCTATGCTCATGCGCTTCCCTGCTTGACTCTGGGGTTTACAGTTTGGTGAGACAAGGAAGTGCCTGGAAGATGCTGAGCCAGTTGGTTGGGTAGGTTGGAGTTGCAGTGATGTGGTAGCCACATACGTGTTTGCCTGGGCCGTTTTTGACAGCTCAAGGAATTGGGATTGCCTTTGGCAGGGCTTTGTGGCCATGCACTAGTCCTGGTGAGCATGGAGAGAGTGGTCTAGACCACAGCTGTAAGGTTACAGACACTCAAAATTAGATTAGTTTCCAGATAAAAGCATCTAAATTCATCTCAGCTGGCACTAGATGTCTATATTTGGATAAATAAATTGACCTAGAGTGATATAGAGTGTGATTCAGTTCCCTAAACATAGGCAATTCAGATAACTTAAGGTATCAGAGATATCCATGAGGCTGACAGGTTCATCATACCCTTGTATCAATGAGCAGTGAAGGGGTAACTTTCACTCCAAACAAGCAGGTCTTGTCTGGTTCTCAGGGAAGATCTTGCACCAGCTCTGTCCCTCCTACTGCTATAATTATGGGCACAGGACATGCCAGCCAGCCTAAAAATGAGAGTCATCCCTTACCCCCAGAGCATTTAGCAGTCCTGTCACAGGTCAGGAACTCCAGGTGCTTTATGGATTCCCCCATGAGCAAAAAAGCCATATTTCTTCACACTGCTCACTTCCTTATGGACTATGAGCTCATGCATAATGTGCAAAGTTTGCTCTACCCTGATGCCTTCATGCATGCCCCTTATAAGTGTCCATGTATTCCTAGCTTGTGGTTGCTACTGGCCCCTACACCAGCACCACAAGTAACTTTATGCCTGTAAGGGACATCATCTAAACCTGATGATCAGATACAATACATTTAAAATATCAGTACAACTTGACCAGAAGGTAGACTAAAGCTTTGTGGGGTGATCAGAGCAGGCAGCATTTTGGCATAGACTGTGTCTTACAGTTAGCCACATATTCAAAACAAGTAATAGAGTGAGCAGGAGGACAGAGGTGGCTGACTTCTTACAAATTTATGTATGAGCCCCAGTGCTCCCATCACCTTGGTCAGGGCACCAGCAAAGACTCCCTCCTCTACCAAATTGCCTTCTTCATGAAATCTTTGTGCCCTTTCCATTTCCTGTTTGTCTAAAATTGGCCGTTGGGTTCAGAGGTCATTGGGGAGCTCTAGGGAGGCTCACAGCCTCACGCAGACAGTGCAATAGTCTTGCCACACCTTCCTTGAAAATCAGGCTAACAAAATGCTATTGCTGTAACAAGCAAAGCTCTCAGGCAGGTTGCCAGAGGGAAGATTCTAGTTTAAGACTTTTTCTTCCTTAGTGCTCAAATTAATGATTTTGGCAGCATGGTCTCTTTCCCAAGGTGTGAGAAGTCTGGGCAGCTCATTGTTCTAAATGTGTTTGCTACAGACTAGAACCTGCTATTAAGATTTACTCAGAAGGAGACACCAGCCCTGTTATCACCTCTGCTCACCCATCCATCTATTCCAAACACAGCTCAGGGCATGAAGTCTTGAGGTGTTGGGGCTTTTGGTCTTGGGAAACCCAGAACAAATTCTCTTTGGCCAAGTAATGTGCTTGGAAACAACATTCCTGTTTTTGCAGAAGTAGTAAACAGCAAATGAGGATGTAAGACATTTTTCAGTCATATGTGGCTAACAGTTGGTAGGTATCTCCACTTTGAAATCCACAGCATCTGCCTTCTAGTCTGATTTCATTAATCCTCTCAAAGAACCAGTGCCTGCCTGTCTGTGTGGGCAGGTAACCTTCTGTTGCAACACCACTATGGTCTGTGCTTTCTTCGCTCCTCTCTCTAAGAACCTCCTGCCCCAAGACTTGCTTTATAAAATGTTATTGCAGGGTGAATTAGCTCCAGAGCAGTTTCCCTACTGGTACCAGAGCTTATGCCAGCCACAGCCCTGTGGCACCATTTGAGGCCTCTTCAGCAGAGGAAATGTGTTGTCATCCATGTTTTGCTGATGTGTCAGCACAAAAGTCAGGTAACAGCAGATGTTCGGGCACTTAAAACATCCAGAGACCAGAGAGAGGTGCCATTCTGGAGACTAATCCATAGCTGTGGGCTTCATAAAAGAAAAATTAGACTGAGAGGTGAATGGTGGGCCTCAAATGCCTGGTGCCATGCTGACACAAAACACATTTTCCATCTAAAGGCCTCCTGGAGGGATCTTTGCCAAAGCCATTAGCAGCAGAAGGATACTGGCATTGCTTTGTTTCACCGAGACTGTCAGTACTTTTCATGGTGGGGGGCTTCCCTCTGTCCTTGCAGCCCTTGACAGGCAGAGTCCTCCTTCCTCCCCCTCACCAGCCTCACTGCCCTAGCAGGCAGGGAAGAAGAGCCTGGGGTAACGGCAGGGGGTAGGGGAGCGACAGCAGGATTTTGAGCAGGCAGCAGCAGCATCTCACTGCAAGGGGAGTCTGAGGTGGGAAGAGAGGGCAGGAGTGAGGGAGACAAAAAATGAGCACAGAGGAGCCTGGGGGGATCCAACTGTGAAGACGAACAGCACACGAGGAGGGGAAAGTGAAGAGCTGGAAGGGAAAACCATGGTGGAGAGAACATTTCATTGATTTTTGCCCAGGGAAGAAGAATTCCCCCAGCACAGAGCAAAAATGGAACAAGTGTGATGAGGAGCAGCTCATGCGTGGTGGCTGGTGGGGCTGACCCAGCCTGCGGCAGGGCAGTGACCACCTGCCAGCTGACCCCCATTTGGTCTCATACTCTGTGAAATGGTACTTCAAATGTTTAGAGCAAGCCAGTGAATTGTTAAAGGTTATGTGGGGGCTTTTCACACTCGGCTGTGTGTACCGCAGGGGGAAGAGCTCTGCTTTCACCTGGCATACCCTTTGTCAAAAGCATGGCATCAACCTAATGCATGGTTATGAGCTGCAGGACGTCTGCCTCAATATTAGTACATTTGCTCATCTTAGCTCATTGCCAGTGTAGTTTGCTGATTGCTGGTGATGGCTGGATGGCTTTTTTTTAGTAATTCTGTGACAAAAAACAGAGAGGGGAGAAAGCTGCTGTGCAAAAAGCAGCTGAGCACAAAGGGGGAAAAAATTGCATCTCTGCCTGGTGTCAGGGAGTTTCACTGTGATTCATTGTGCTGCTGCTGGGCTCACAGCTCTCTGCTGTTTTTTTAACTGCTGCAGGCAAAAGTGAGATCAATCTGGTTTAGGTGTTTGTTTCGTTGCCGGTATTCTGTGCTCTGTCAGTCACAAAGGCAGGGAACACTCACCTAGAGACAAACAGTTGATGGCAATTTATGGTGTATCAGATGGGAGGGTGTGATTCAAGATGGAGTGAAACCGCTAAGTAGAAAGGCCATCAGACAACACAGTATCTACATTTTCCAGATGTCAGATTTCTCCCAGCCACAGATATCCACAAGCATGCCATCACTTGCATTTTGGAGCACTTATCTGCCCAAAGATGTACCTGAGCATTTCTTGGAGACCAGCACATGTGTTATCTGCCTGACTGAAGCATGGGGGAAAATCCAGCAGGATTTTGGCACATGTGAACAATACCTCCTGTTTTCTCCAGGAAATCATAGCTGACTAGGACAAATTAAATTTATGTCTTTGTTGCAGGAATTTATGAAGTTAAAAATTACCCTTCATCTTTAAAACACCCACACACTTTGGCAAAATATTTTTTTTTTTCATCATAATCCTACAGTGTAAAAGTCAATCTGACTTCCTTCTAACATAGATATAATGGACTTGATTCACTCTTCACACTATCATTGTACAAGAGCAAGCCTACTGTTATAGAGAGATTGCCCCCAGACAACACTTGTGGAAAGGTGAAACATCTATGCCCAAAGGGTTGGATTCAATGGGCTGCCATCATCTGAATCCTGCAAAAGACAGATCCCTTTGGTATGCCCCGACACTAAAGATGGGACGTCCTTGGTAGGGACCAGTTCTCAGGTTCTTCCACCATTATGACTGCATGACCATGACCTTCTGTGCCCTTACTGGGTCTTAGTCCAGCAGCTTTCCAGCCCAGGAAGGTGACAGGAACATGTGGTGGCTCCAACACAGCCATGGAAGCAGGTCTGGCCCTAGCATGTGTTTGAGTTGTAGCTGGGGTTTCCATCAAGTAGGAAATACTTTCAGATCTGTTAATATGAATATTATGCCACTTGCCATGGTTGTGCATGAAGGTACTTGCACTGTGTTCTATCATGCTGGAATGACAGTCTGATCAAACCTTGACTACCTTTCTACTTTTCTCATGGCAATGGTCCCTTTGGACAATGGTTACATTATTAGTTACATTAATAAGGTTTGAAGCTTACACTTGTTGGTTTGGTTTTAATTAGCCCACAATACTGAAAGCTCTGTCTGAAGCTCTGAGCTGCATCTTGGAACCTTAAATGGAAAGACATGATATATAGGTGCAAAATATTTATTTATTCTAATTCCTTTTTCATACACACTGCAAAATCTCAGATTTTAAACCTAATACTGGATTGTGGGAGTAAAAAAGAAAACCTGTGGCTCCCTCCCTGTTGTGTGTGTCCCCCCCCACTTGCTTCTTTGTGGCTGTTCAATTATATCACAAAATCACTCCACTGTTCAGCTTTGATGCTCACAACACTCCTGTGATCAGGTTCCATTTGCAAACATGCTTATTTCTGGCATCGCTTTGTCTTCCGCAACTCAGTTTATATACATGGAGTCTGATCCAGAAGACCATTCAAATCCATGGGAATCTTTGCTTTGGATAAATTTCTGATCAAGCTTATATCTGAGGTGGCCCAAAATGTAATGACTTCAGAGCAGAAAAGACTTTGTGTCATGTGCTTATGTCATTCTAAGTGTGATGGTACAATAAAGTACCAAGGCAATAAAGCCTTGGTTAAGAACCTTACCTGGCACAACGACAGGAATAACAATAGATACACTAAGAGAAAAACCCAGAAAAATATTATTTCCCCCTTCCAGTTCCCTTGAAGTTCTGTGGAAATAAAAGCATTGCTGTCAATCAGTGGCTGTGGTTTTGTTTCTGATTCTTCCTTGCCCCTGGTTTGGAAAGCAAGACTCTTCTTTCCTCCTGAGGAATAGCACTTCTATTTCCTGGGGATTCTTACTCTCTTTTTCTCCTTCTCATGCCACCCATCTCCATTGATTTAATCTTACACAATTTGTCATGCAGCTAAATACTCCCATAGTCAAATTTTTCTTCTTGCTCACAAACCCTGCTTTCCCTTTTCTGTAAGTATTCCCTTGTTCCCACTGACATGAAGGCTGTTGCAGAACCAAGACTTGCTTCTTTAGCTGTTTCTCTCTTTTTCTGCAGCTCCACGAGGGCTCCTTTGTGTGAGGGGAAATACCTGGCCAGAACGTTAATGTGAGCCAAGGATAAGGACTGTCCCTGACGCAGCACCTCAGCTCAGCTGCTGGCATTGACCTGTGCTGAAGAAAGGGAGAGGAGGACCCTTTTTCCCCTTTCTTTGCCTGCTGGTTCTTTGCTTGTATCCTTACCTGATATTACCTGATATACCCTGTGTTACTAGGACAAAAGAGTAAATGGGTCTTTCTCAGCCTAGGGGAAAACCTAGCAAAGAGCATCTCCACTCCAGAGAGCTCTGTGGAGCCACCTGGGAGAAGGGGAAGAGGCCAGGACACTGAGGAATGACCTGGTTTGCCAGGCTGTGGAGGTCACAGGGCTGGGGGCTACCCCAGCCTCAGCTGGCTGTCCCCAGTGTCCCCAGTGCTTGCACCACAGTGGGAGTCTGGCTGAGCGGAGCTCCTGGTGACTATCCATCCTCCTGCCCACCTGCCCTTGGGTAGCTGTGAGGGGCAGCAGCAGCAAGGCGATGTGGAAGTCTCTGACTCCTCAAGAGCTCCTTTTTGCCAGAGAAAGGAACTTGTGCTGTGTCCTTTCAAAGCACAAGAAAGCAGCAGAAGGAAGCAGACAAACTTCTCCCAGTAGCTGGCTGTGGCACCCTGACCTTTCCAAAACAAGCTGTGTGGACCTCAGACTGGCAAGGCTGAATGGTGATGATGGTATTTTGCTCCAGAGATGCTGCTTCCCACCATTTATTATCTAATGGCAAAGCAGCCTTAGATCAATTACTGATCTGCTTTAAACGATAGGCAATAGTGTCATTACCAAGTGGTATTATTTGGACAAAACTTTTTTCCCCAGTGGTTGTTAGAACTAGAAAACAGTGGGGCTGCTGCTGTTTGAGTACCGGCCACTTCAGTAAGCACAAACTGTAGCCAAGATTGGGAGAACCCTGGCAGTCTTCCCTTTCATACTGTTCATTGGTCTCTATATTCAAGTGTTGCTGTTAAAATGCAACATACGCCAATTTTCAAAATATTTTTCAATATTTGGTATTCTTACAAAATGTCATTGTTTTCACTTACACAGAAATTTTAAATAGGATTGTGCCCCAAATCTTATACTCTCTCAATATTGACCACGATAATTCTGTGCATTTGTAGTGCTTACATTAAACTCATTACAGGTGAATTATGGGGCTTGGGTAGCTATATTTGCATTGATCTATAACATCTTCTTAGGCATTATACTCATTTTTAGATTCAACTTTAGTATCTGACTGCAGTAAATATAACTTTGTATTACCTAATAAACATACTTAATACAATCTATTTGGTAGAGGGGACAAAAATTCAGTCTGTGAGCTGCAATAAGAATCCACAAAGGAGCTCTCACTGTCTTCATGAGTGTTGCATATAAAGATGAAGAGAAGGATCTTGTCTTTGCGTAGTGGTTGGGTAGGATCATCTCATCTAATTATAGCTATCTATGGTATAAGCATTTATAATGAAACGAGTCACCTGAGGTTCCTTTCAGAGTCGATCAAGAGAAGTAGGTATTTTCAAGAAGTGATTCACTTGACCTATTTGTAGCCATCTATTTTAGGATTCAATGATTCCTCCTCCCCACCCCCATCCCCTGCCAAAAGTACCTCTTTCTGTGCATTGACTGCAAAGAGCAGTGAAGGTACTAGCTGAAAGGTAAATGCCTACATTGCAGGCTTTTTCTTTTGGCCAAAAGAATCAGTGGATATTTGGATTTTATCTTTACTTATTATTGGCTCAGACCCTCACATTGTAGCAAGAGGTGGTTTGGGGGCAATGCACTAATACCAAGGACTGCTCTGTTTCCGCCCATTTCATCTCTTCTGCCTGTATTTTCATTTTCTGTTTCTCTTTTCTCTTCCCTGTCTTTTTATGTCTCTTCCCTTTCTCTGCAGCAATTTCCAGTCCTTTCTTATTTCATTTCCTGAAATTGTTTTCAATAAAATAACTAATACCAGTCCTTAAAATATTATTAAGACTTTGAAGGTAGTATGCCAGTAGGAATAATGGGAAGTGGGGGAGTTCATAAGTCTCGGAACTCCTGTGTTGGTCGGGATTTGAGGTTATCTTCACAGCCAGGAGGAATGGAAATATGCATTGTGAAATAAAAAACTAAACTGTTCAGAACCTGAATGAGTCCTGTACATTACACTGAATGTGCTGCATTCAGACAAATGTATTCCAGGGAAGAGCTGCTTGGTGTGTTTGCTTGATAATGTCAATATTCTCAGTTGTAGAACATCGTATTTTACTTTTGTGGTTTTACAGTTGCTATAGTTTTTGTATGTTTCTTCATTTGCCCTTTGTTGACCTGACTGATGAGGTTACATCCTGGCCTTGCTGAAACCCCTGGGAGTTGACTCTGGACCTAGATTTTACCTGTTCTCTGCTTAGAGGACCATATGTTTTTTAAACTCTATGGCTATGGGCTACATCGTGCCTTGTGCTGTCCTCCTCTGTGCTGAAGATTCTTGTCTGTGTGCTAAATAAGAGAGGACAGAGGACACAGCTGAGGGAAGAGGATTTAGTGGGAATGTATTTCATAGGGTAACCATGGTGTGCTGTAGCTGTGGCTCCCCCAGCCAGCGCGGGCGGTTTTTACTAACATAATTTGCAATCTCTTTCTCTTCTCAGAAGGAAAGGTGAGGTCTGAAAAGGAGATCTCCTTTTCTGTCCAAATTAATAATGCTATCACTATAGGATCCTATACAGACGTGAAAGCTGTGGGTCTCACACTGGTAGGCAGCCCTCCTGGGAGAGGTGTACAATGTACAGTGTGTGAAATTCATTTGATAGCCATGAAGGCGCAAAAAAGCTGCTGAGCAGGGACAGGCAGAAATCCTGATGTTTTCCCTACCTCCCCCCAGAGTCAAAGTGATACCCCCTCTTTCTCTGCAGCACTGAGCCTGGCAGTGTGAACCAGCCAGCAGGACATCTGGGGCTGCTGCACCTGTGAGGGTGCTGGGTGGGTGGCTGGTGGGCACTGGGTGCTGGATGCTGGGGCAGGCAGGGGTGAGTTTGCACCCCAGGAGCCCCATGAAAGCAGGAACAGCCCTGCTTCTCCCACTGAGACCTCGGTCCAAACTAGATCCCTAGACCTGAGCTGTGATGCTGAGGTGAGCAGTCCTGCTCCCTGACATTTTGGGAGGGGGATCTCCTCTCTCCACTAAGTCTACTCACTTGTCCAGGATTGAAGATGAATATTGCTGCCTCTGACTTTTTTCTTGCAAGCATAGTGGCTTGTTGCTCTTCCCATTTCCACCAAGATTATGCAAAACCTCCATAGCATTAAGATCTTTATCACCTCACCTTTTAAAATCCTGTTGCTTTCATGTTTATGGTTCAGCTGTTCCCAGTAGAGCCCGATTTTCCTTCTGTTAGTCATCTTCGTTTTCCTACCCAGAAAAAAACCCACTCAAACCTCATAAATTCCACTCCTCTAAAATAATGAAGTTCTATTATTAGTGTTGTCTTCAATGTAGAGTCTTATGCATGTATTATGCACATTGCTCTCTCATCAGCAGTAAAAGAACCCAAAAGAGTTCAGAAGAAGAAATGAAGAACACAAATCTTGTGGCCCTTCCTAAGTCAAATTTCCTTTTTAAGTCAAAGAAAATTAAGGAAGAGTGTAAGAGTTGTAACGTTGATCGAAGTTTACTGTGACCCAGTTCTTTCCCAGAATTTGCTAGCAAAGTTAAGTTTATACTGTTAAATTTCTTAATGTGGAATTATAAACAGCTACTCAGTTTCTGGTCGGGCCCATAAAAGATGATGTGTTGTTTACAGGAAGTAGAGATTTCCTTGCAGTGACTTGTCATTTAATGTAAAATCAGAATCTGGCATCTTCCAATAAAATCCAAAGAGATGAGAAGTTAACCCGAGATTGGCAAGTTTTAACCGGCAGAACTTTCAGCTTTGGTAAGTCATATCTATATTTGAATCCTTTACCTATCCATTTCTAATTTGCCCCTTGTAACATCAAATCTGTCTCTTTGCCTGTCTCTAACACCTATATTTGTGTTCTACCAAAGCTGAAACTTTGCTCAGTACAGAGACCCCTCACAAGAACTTTCACACTATTTAAAGTCCAACCACCCTGAAAATTATTCTTTTCCCAGATATGTCTCAAGTGTTCGGATCATGATGAAACTGCTTTGCTTGATAATAACAGGTACGCTTACCTTACTAATAGGACAATAAGAGCTTTTCCTTCAGTTTTATATATCTGTACACTTACATGAGTCTGCTTGAACCAAAATTTTACTGTTTTCAACATTTAATGAGCTATATGTTGACTTTTTTTATAAATAAGGGTGAGCAGAACAGGACAGGAAAGGAAGGGAAAGAAGAAGAAGAGAAGAAAGAATTTTGAAACTTGAGATATTTAAGAATTACTGGCAGCAGTGGACAGGAAGGAAGATAGCCCAGACAGTACCATAGTACTTTCGTTACTTATTTCCAAGATTTCCTTAAAAAGTTGTTTATTTAGCAATTTATTTGGCAGTAAGATCAGTGTTTCTTATTCACGTCCCTATAATTTGCCTTGGTGTAATTTCACATTTTTCTCTTTCATTTTCAAATCTTGTCTGCATTAAGCCATTTTAATGCTTTTATGGTAAGTAAAAATTGATTTCTGCTATATGATGAACTGCATTGGTGTCCTGGTTTCAGCTGGGATAGAGTTAACTGTCTTCCTAGTAGCTGGTACAGTGCTATGTTTTGAGTTCAGTATGCGAAGAATGTTGATAACACTGATGTTTTCAGTTGTTGCTCAGTATTGTTTAGACTATAGTCAAGGATTTTTCAGCTTCTCATGTGCAGCCAGGGCACCTGACCCAAACTGGCCAACAGCGTATTCCATACCATGTGACGCCCCATCTAGTTTAGGAACTGGGAAGTGGGGGGCAAGGATTCGCCGCTCGGGGACTGGCTGGGTGTCGGTTGGTGGGTGGTGAGCAATTGCCCTGCGCATCATTTGTACATTTCAATCCTTTTATTACTACTGTTGTCATTTTATTAGTGTTATCATTATCATTATTAGTTTCTTCTTTTCTGTTCTATTAAACTGTTCTTATCTCAATCCAGGAGTTTTACTTCTTTTCCCGATTTTCTCCCCCATCCCACTGGATGGGGGGGGAGTGAGTGAGTGGCTGCGTGGTGCTTAGTTGCTGGCTGGGGCTAAACCACGACAATTGGTTAACACTGCGATGTCATAGGCTTTTTCCTACTTTTCACCTGCAATGAGTTCAAAGAGCTTCTCAAAATCTGTGCAAGTGTTCAGCATTTGAGGTGGTATGGATGTTTTCAATGTTAACCTGCTTCTTTCTGCTGCAATGCATTTGCATTGCATTGCATTTGTATCCAACTAACAAAGAAATTGCTTTTTAACATTTTTGACACCCTGTTCATGCTGAGTCATGTAAAGCATTAAACTATTGTCAGTGGATGGAAAATATGACACTATTTGAAGACCAACTACATGCATTAAGAAAAAAGTGTGGTCAATTCAAGATGCTATAGCAGGCATACATTTCACTTCATGGTAAAAACAAGGCATGATATTTTACAGGAGCTTTGGATTGTGCACAGATTAGTACTAAAAATAGTTCAAACCAACTATATTAGCACTTTCACCTTTCTGGAATCAAATTCTCATTGCTTTACAGAAGGTATTTTTAACTTCTGTGGTTTAGCTTTAGCTGAATCTTATTATTGGAGAACAAAGTGAAAAACTGATATTATAGAAAACTTTACTAGTGAGTAATCTGAACTGCAGTGTTCACTCACTTGGCTGCACCACTGCAGTGAGAGCTTAGATCTACCTTGTCAAGAGAAATATTCCATAAATCTAGTTTACCTATCAGCTTTAACTGCAAAATGTTAAATACCATTCTCTTAAGACTCAGTTCCATTGTTTCAGGATCTTGATGGCACTTTTCTGTAAAAATACCTTACACATCTGTTTGATTTATCTAAATAGACCGTTTTTTTAAAACACTATTCCTTTAGCAGTGAACATTTTCAGTAGCTAGAATTTATTTTTGCATTGCTACAAGCAGTTATATTCCTATTATAGCAGTATGTTCCTTGCCTGTGGATTTTTTTTCTTGTAAAAGATTTTGAGACTGACTCTCCCTGGGCCTGATTCAGATATGTCCTAAGCATTTCCTGCAAGGTGCTGAGCACCCAGGCCAGTATCAGTAGGGATGAAAACTACTGGATTTGGCCCACAGTGCTTTTAAATCTACCATGAAAACATGGTTGTTTGTTCAAGCTTATTCACACTACGGACATTTGCTCTGTAATTGCTTGCAAATCGCCTGAGAAGTTTGGAATGAAACATGCTACAAAAGTGAAATATTGATGTTATAGCAAATGCATTGCAACCCCCCCAAGATGTGTGATTCCCTCACAGTAAGCTACTTTTGTCAGACATTTTTGCATAATATATGTTGACATGAAAGAGGACTTGGGAATCAATTAGGAGTTTTTCATAGAGAAGAGGATTGGGCTTTTTTCCCTCTATTTTCCTTTTTTTGTTTGTTTGTCCCACCCATTCTCCCCAAGACAGAACATTTTAGACAGGGTCCAACTCAAATTCTGAAGCTGAAATTACATATATATATATATATATATATGTATAGATGTTTGTTTCCAGTTGTGTGAGCATTATAAAACATATTTATTTAAACACCCTCAGTGCACAGCTTTCCCATTAGTATTCACAGTACTCTCTGCATAAAAATATTCCCCCAGGAAGTGATGTTCTGTTTTGCAAAGAACACAAGAAACCTTGGAATATGAAATTGTGGTATCCTGATGTGGGAACATCAGCAAGAGTGACAGTGCTCTGAGTAGCATAAGTGCTCGTATTTGAAAGTTGTATTCCTTCACCAAAACAAAGTGACAGGAACTAAATGACAGGAAAATAATTTACCTTGGTATTTACCTGTAGCCTTGTTCTAAGGAGCCAAGTGAAAGTGAAGAATGAGGCAAAAAGAGCAATTAAGTTTTCGAGGACTAAAGATGCAAGGGAAGAATGGAAGGAACAGAAAAGTGGATCTTGAACTAATTCTAAAACTTAATGTGAGAGACTGAATTGTTATCTCGAGTTGTTTGTCTCAAAGATTGTTAGGTGTGAGACACTGAACTGTCATCTGAAGCCATTCATCTCAAGAATTGTGAACTGCTTCTCTTCAGCCCTTTGTCTCTGATATGGCCTGTTTAAGCAGGACATTCCTCTGTCCATAAGGACAATTACTAGGCCACTGAGGCATCCAGGAGGCTAAAGCTGACAAGCATGCAAGAATGTGGAGGCTACCATTCTCATTGAAACTGTAGTCTTTGAGATAAGATACTGGTTTCTGGTGTTGATCACACGAAGGTCGTGTGATAGATGAAACCTGTAGCGTGTGAACAGTACGTATGTGCATGCATCATTGAAATATGCCCTATAAAAAAACTGTGGAGACAAGCCATGGTGTGCACCCAGCACCGAAGAATTGAAGACTGAGGACCAACGGGACACCGCTGGATCCATGGTGGTGACTATCCTTGCAACTCTATCCTGACTGCTTGCTTGATTTCTGCCTTTTCTTCTATTCTATCCTATCGCTACTATTTTCTACTTTTGATACTTTTGATAATAAAAGCTCTTTTGGGTATACGGCATTTGACCTCGTTTGTGTCTTAATCTTGCTCTTGGGATCATATCGAAACCTTCCCCAACATTGGATCGGGACACTTAAGTCACTATATTTTGCAACTCCTATAAAAATTTCCCTAGAATATGAGGGTTCTTTTTACACAAGTAGCCAGAACATGAGCAGGTTAGATAGCTGAACATCTAGAAAGGTTCCTGAACACTACTAAGTACTTAAAACTGCTATGCACTACCAAGCAGAGACAGACTGAAGTTCACTTTGGAGATACATCTAGTGACAGAGGCCAGGACAGTCATACCAGCATTGCAAGGAGCTATGTACATTACATTTTCCTGCTTGCAGAAATTGTTTTCACAACAGGATCATTTGCCATCTCTGGGTGAAATAGAGTAGATTTTATTACAATAGATTTTATCTAGAAGCTCAACAGGATCTTTCATTTGGACAACATTTTGGCTGACTGTGTTCAGTGAATAATATCCTGTAGGTAGATGTTTTAGATATTTTTTATTTGTTCAGGTACTATCTTAATGGTTTCTTATTACCTATATCTGCAGGTATGAGCACACTCTCTCTCTCCCCCCCTCCCCTCTCCTGTTGCTGAAACTATATATAAGTAAAACCTTTTTATTCCTTTTTGTGCTTCATGGCAGCACATCATTGCAGACAATTTGTTAATTAGTTAATCCATTATAGGGCACAAAGAAGCTTCCAAGAGAAAGTGCTCCCAGTCGTTATATGATATGAGGTCTCACTTTTAAAAAAGTCTGGGTAAAATATTGTGTGATTTCCTGGCATTAAGATAAGAAAGATAAAGCTAACCTAATCAGACAAGATACCAGTGTGAGTTAATCTTAGGCCACTTGGTGAAAGAGCATTAATGACAATGATTTACATTTTGGAATTTTTAAATTGGAAAACATCTGGTAGAACATGTCAATTTGTGAAGAGATGAACTGTAATAAAAGTGTAATGTTTGTGGAAAGAACCAGCTTGCTCAGATGACACCAAAGAAGATGCAGTACAACACTATGTAGTACATACGCTGGCTTGGCGTCCTTTGGTAGAACCTGCTGTCACACTCCCAGCCAGATTCGGGATAAGCTAGTCAAGAAAACCCTTCTCATACAAGCTCTGCTGCAGGCTGGTCATTTCCCAGATGCTGCGCAGCACTGCTTGCCTTGGCAAACTACTCCTCCATCAGGTCAGGTTCAAACCTGGTAAAACACGGTCAGTATTTTGTCACTACACTAATTTTCTCAGGACCTACTTGCTAACTCCTTGCCTTTGCTTCCAGAACTGCTTTGATGCTCTCCTGGCCCATTCCCAGCCCAGTGAACACAGCAGTGCAGCCTGGAAAATGTTATGTGCCATGTGAGAGACGACCCAGAGGAATTCCTACAAGCAAGCCAGAGCACTGGGACATGAGGGGTACCCTGCCTCATGGGCATCAGCTCTGCCTTCCCTCAGGAGATGAGGCAGTCTTAGCAGCCATTTGAGAAAATGTGGGGGTCCTGGTTTAATTCAGCCTCTGCCTAGGACACAAGAAGCTCTTAAAGTCCTTGCCATCTTGGATTGATGAAAGGTGCAGGGAGCTGCTCCAGAAGTCTAGAGAAATGTCTGTTTTATGGCCACAATACAGAGGATGCTTGAAAGCAAATTGGCTTTGATCTCATATGTAGCTACCATTGTATTTTCTTTGGATTAGCCTGATTGATGACATGTATATCCTTACAGAAGCTGTTCATAGCAGGAGGTCTCTCTGGGATAAATATGGTTGCAAGAGTGAAAACAAAGTGGCTTCTGCAGGGAGCTGTTCTGTATATAGTGGCTTGACTAAGCTGCAAAGAGTCCTAGGGTGAGGTAGTTCTAGACCATTTAAGATGCCCATCAGCATCTTCTTGTTTTGGTGTTTTAGATGAATCCCGATGGGGTTGATAGGGAACTCTGAGGCAGAACTCATGGGACCTCTGTTACTTGCTGTCCTCAGAGTAAAATACTCAGCATACAGAAGTGCTGATCAAGAAAAGGTTCAATTTACCTCACCCAGTGTTGAATTCAGTAAATCTGTCTCTCTGTGCAAGCCAAATGGAAATAAGAGGTTTTGAGTGCTGTGCTATATTATTTCTTTTACAATTTATAATTTTTAAATCTGAATGTTTAGCCAGCTGTGTGCTCCTTCTAGACAATTAGTTGAAGCTGTATGCCGTCAGAAGTTCTCCCTGAGATTTGCAGTCTTGGTTTGACCTAATCATCTGAGTCAAAGCACTGTTATTTGGGCATTCTTACTGTTTTTTCACTCTCCCAGCAGCTTCCTCCACCATTTTTTTTTTTTTTGTGAAATATTGATGATGTCAATATAATGTATCTCCTTCCACAGCCTTGACATCTTGTTTTGATCCTTCTTTGGCAAGCCGGTATAGTGAAATCCCTGAAATTACGAATGGATCTGATGCTGGCCATTCATGTTTCAAGCCAATTGATTCTGAATAAAGTTGTCTTGAAGTTAGATTAGGCAACAAGGAATTCCTGATTCTGCTATTGATCTGCTATGTAGTGTGAAACTCATGATATCAGTCACCGGTGCTTTGCTTTTCTCATCCACGAGAACAAAAGTCTTAAAAGCGTGCTGAGGGTCACAGATAAATGACATTTTATGAGCATTAAGACCCAGATTCTGCTGCTTTCATTATGTAATATCTCATCTCACTGTGCAAAATAGATTCATTACTCCTTCGGTAATACACCGTGCAACATGATGGACTCAAACATAACCTGATTACTAGATCATCAACTTTGGCCAATGTGAATATGCTGTATCTTGCACATAAACTTTATTTCTGAGTAGCTGAAATGTAAAATTGATCTGTTCTTTAAGCTAGTCGTAATTCAACAGATCATTAATGACAAATGGCAGAACTCCCCAGCCATACTTCCAGGCAATACTCCAGATGGAAGTCATTGGATAAAGAACAGGAAGGTTTGGCAGAATGTGAAAAAAAGAATAAATTTTCTACACATCACTCATTTTGCCTGACTGCAGTAAAGTAATTGTAATAAAATGTTGTCACAGGATAATGGTCTCCTGCTGCTTTAGAAATGCTTTGCAAAACAGATGTTTACTTTCTCTGTGGGAGATACTGATCCCCGGACAACAATCTTTTCTATTAAAGGAAAATTAAGTACTTATAGGTTCAGCAGCACTATAAAAAGATCATTATAAAAAGCCATATAATGTAATAGGTGAAATGATATGAAATATATATATATGTGATGTATGTGATACATGCGACTAATCCCTAAGAGGGATTAATACAAATAGTTCCTTCCAGCAGCTCTGCGACTAACATTTTCTCAACAAATGCAGATAGGAAAATGCAATGCACTATGATGAAGTTGTTTTTGTTATTTTAATCTTCCAAGGCTCTCTGAACTGCAGAAAAACAGCATTTGTAAATAAAAACAATAACATCAAAGCTCCAGCATATAATGCCTGATGAGAAATGCTTAGTTAATAACAAATGGATAAATATCATGAATAAATAGCAATAAATAACACAAAATGAATGGAAATTAAAGACCATGCATTTTCTGTCAGGGCTGAACTCAGTATTGTGAGTTTTGCTTACAGAACCAAGACAAAAATTCGAAAACAGATAAAAATTTATAAAGCATTTGTGCATTTCAAAATACTTTTCTTAGAAGAGCAATTATACATTAGAGATTGTAAAAGAATTTAAAATATTCATATTTTTCTCTGAACTGTCTGCAATACCCATGGGACACATACATAGCACTCTTTTGTAGTACGACAGAAAAGTTACATAGCCACTCTTTTGGTGAACCTTACACATTTTACAGACACTTCTGCTATTCATCCAATAATGCGCAAACTGCAAATTTGGGCTGATAAGACATGTACAAAAGAAGAACATTTGCTCTCTTATGTACTGTAAATGTTTATGTCTATGTACTGTCAAAAGCATTTGACTGTCAGATGAAGCAACCCTCTGTGGTATTTAGCTTTTGCCAAGGTTGTATCTGGATCAGGAGGACTAAAATGAGAAAAATTAACCACGTACTGAATGACTTGTTGGCTTACCAGGCTCACTTCCAGGACCTGCATCATCTTGGGTCTTCTGCTGTCTGTTTCTGTTTAGCTCAAGACATCTTGTGGTGGTGTTTGGTACCTTCCCAGGTGGTCCCTTTATCCAGGTTCATGTATTTTACATCATGAATCCCAAACAGACTTGCAGTATGCAGACTACCAACATCTTTGTAACCAGACCAGGCAGGTATCAGGCTTGCTTCCACAAGTTTTAAAGGTCACAGCTGACAGAATAGCCAGTGAACAGTGAGACTGACTCCAGGTTTACTCAAACTGCTGCTTCAGCTGGAGCAGTAGAAGACTTGAAGCCCTAATTGCATTTTTTACTCTTGAGTGGTGAACTTCACTATCTAGGTGCTGAAGGAAAAATGTCTTTTACATTCTTGAGAAAGTTGGCTTGGTATACGAGTTCATTCAGTTATAATAATCCTGACCTCAGGAAGAGTCACTGAAGCAAAAAACTTCCCTTCCCATTTCAGGGTCACCATGTTACAGACATAAAAGGAGTATGGCCATGAGGGGCATGAAGAAAGTAACATTTAATGCTGCAAGGGTAACAGAAGCGTGCTGTTAAATGCTAATGATAAGTTGCATTGGGAAGTGCAACTTTAAACTTTAAGAAAAAGAGGAAAAAGAAGACTTAAAAAGTGTCAGTTTTGTCATCTTGAAACCATTTTTCCCTAGTGCTGAACAAAATGCAAATATGCCCACAAGCAAGTTGCTTACCCTACAGCTGAAGTGCTGCATGTGGAACCGGTTGACACTTTGGTAGTTTAGCAGTTTAGACTCATAAATATGTATTTGCATTTTCAACGCTGAACTATGTTCCTCTTACCCAGTTGTCACTGTCATTGCATCAGCCAGGAAACCAGTGGAAGTTTGCTTCATTGAGGACTGTACAATAAGGTCTACGAGAAGAAAGTAAGTCTAAAGGAAACTGAAGCATGTGAAGAAAGCTAACATCTTAACACAGAGTACCCTGTGCTAGGGATAGTGTTTAGCACCAAAGGACACCTTCCAGACCCCTTAATTTCTGAATCCCCTCAATGGCAGGAGCTTGGCCTGAGGGCAGGCAGGGGCTTGTGCAGCAGGTCTCAAGGAATCTGTTAAAATGAGGATCTCTTCAGAGGGAAGAAGGAAAAGGTAGAGTAACTGTTTCACTGCTCTGCACTCAGGTTCTGATGAATATTGTTATTCCCTAGTGGAGGAAAGACAGAGGAGGACGACGGATCTGGAGGTTCACATGTGAATTAGCTTTCAGGTGAAGTCATGTCTGATTCCTGTCCTAGGGCTGCTGAGGTCATCACCAAGACTGCAAAAAGCAAGGCTCTGCATCCCAAGTGCAATATTTAATAAGGCAACAGAAGGTAGTATGGACCACTCCAGCTTTATTACACATCCTTTCAAGCCACAGGCTTCAAGCCCCAGAAATTTAAAAAGTATGGCAAGACAAAAGGAGATTCATGGCTTCTCTTACTCCATGTATATTTCTATAGGAAAAAAAACCCCCAAAGATATAGAAACTGGGTGAGCCAAGAGAAACAGGGATGCTGACACTGAAAGCAATGCCCTGGGCAAGGGCTGGCATGCCCTAGTTAAAAGCACATTGGCAGCCACAGACCTGTGCCCCTTCTGAAAGCAGACACATGGTTTGTGCTGCCTAGAGCCATGCTCAAAAGCTCCTTCGTACCCGTGGAAATCTTCCCACTCTCTCCGGTGCATTCTTGTTTAGGCTGCACTCAGACATTTACCAGATAAGGTTGTGAAATGTATGTCATCACACGGGGGAAAGGTGGAGTAAAAACTATCTTAAAATCGTTGCCTTTCAAATAATTTTTGTTTGAACAAAGATAAAGTAATGACAAGCTGTCTTCCTTGATGGTAGGATGAACCACTACAGCTAAGATTACATCTCCTTGGAGGCTTTCTACCTAGAAGGACTATGTGGGGTTATCACTATTGCTGTGAAACTCTCAAGGTGTCTTTAAACTGACTGCATGGGTAGGGAAAGTTGGGAAGGAGACACCTTGTATTGTCTTCAAGGGTGTCATCCTGTGTCCAAGCTCCTCTGCTTTGTGTCCTCCACCCCCCTTCTTTCTCCTTTTGCAAGGCTGTAGCACAGGGCTGCAACAGGGGAATGAATTTAGTTTCTTCTTTTCTTTCCTGGACGTGATCCGCAACGTTAGCACGAGCAATGCCGGCACAAAGGTGAGAAGAACTTTTGCCTCCGAAAACTGACGGCAGCATCCGGCCTCCCCAGCTTTTTAAAATGCTTTCTTTCTGAAGCTTCACCTTCCCGAATGCCATTCCGAAAAGCTCGCTGCCGGTAACCGGCTGGCGGGGAATGAGGACCCACTGCCCCCGCCGCTCTCCCCGGCCTCCAGGCGCAGGGAGCTGTCCAGCACCGCCGCGGGCCGGGGGGCTGCGGCGGCGGCGG
>NW_010972591.1:427121-436347 GCF_000737465.1 Haliaeetus leucocephalus
GCGCCCCGGCTGTCGGCGGCCGCTCCGCGGGGTCGGGTCTGTGTCGGGAAGGAGGCGGCGGTGCCCGCGCCCGCCTCCCTCCCGGGCGTCCCCTGCCTCCCGGGCGTCCCCTGCCCCCGCCGTGCCCGCCTCTGCTGCGGGTTGCCGGCCCCGCAAACCGGCGTGAGTGAAGGTCTCGGCAGCCCGGTGCTGGAGATCGGGTCGGGCGGCAGCAAGGCGCGCCGCTGCCAGTTTAGCTGGGTTTGTCGTCTCCGCCGAGTCCCTTTCTGAATTAAAAGAAAGTGGTAAAATCATAAAGTGCTTATCACTGTCTGGTACTAGCAACACCTTGTCAGAAAAAGTTACTTCTGTTTGATGCATGGCATGCACATTCTTCCTTCATCGCGGAGACGGTGGGAACTTCTTAACATTTATAGGGCTTCTCCGTACTGAGCAAGGTAAAAAAAAAAAAGTTTCGACTTTGTGTTAAGAAATATTTCGGCAACAGATTTCGCCCTGCCTCCCAGATGCACTGGCGTTCCTGAGAGATCAGTTTCTTTAACGTGCAATTTGAAATCCATGATTTAGGATTATCTGGATAGCTGCACCTGTAGTTGAGAATCATTGAAGCACTGAGTATGCTAAAATAAGGAGTGAATTTGGGTAGAACCCGTAACGACACTGCTATCGCTTTGTAAGACTGAAATCAATGGCTCAGGAGTTCTGGTAGACTCATGTAAAATAGAAGGTTCTTCTCCAGCCTTTCTGTTATGATTGTGCTATGCTCCTATAAATACCTCTGTGACCATCACTAAATTTTCCTCATAAAGTTTCAGCTGCAACTGAATGCTTGTTTGGTCTCCAAGATGTTTTAATGTGTTAAGGTATAAAACATTAATTGCAACAAGTAGCCTTAATCAGTAAGACAACTGTATCTGCTATTGTGGCGTTGGATCATCTTTTCACATCTTGTTATCTGGCTTTGGAAATGACGAGTCTCAGCACCATCAGCTATGCATTTGCTTTGGTTTTAATGTACTCTTTTCTGTTTGGTGTTTCTCAAACTGGCTATAGAGGAGTAGACAAGCTGTTTTATGGGACAATTTAGCAGTGCATTACATAGCTAATAGTCATCCAGTTTCAGTTAAGACTTTTCTTTCCCATTGATTTTTTCCCTCTCCACTGGGAATCTGGTCTTGTAATGCTGATATTAATAGATGGTATCTCAGGTGACCTGTCTTGTTTTAGTACAAAAAAAAAATGAAGCTATTTAATTTGATAATAATACAATGGTATAATTAGAGCATGTGTTACCCAAAATATTTGAAGTATTCTGAAATAGCTCAGTGAATATTTTTAGATAACCTTAGTATTTGTATTTTCCCAGCTTTGATGATTACCTCCTGTACTGAGTTACTATAAAAGACAATTACAGTTTTACAGCTTTGATGAATTGTTGAATTTGTTTTCAAAATAAACACATTCTTTGAATTAAGATATGAGGAAAACTTTGATAGATCTTATAGTCCTCTTTCCTTCCTGCTCTCACACAAATTTCAGTTAAGAATGCAAAAATTTCATCCAGTCTGGTTCTGATGTCCCAAACAACAGCTTCCATGGTTTCCTTGGGAGATAATTATAGCAACCCTTATTGCTGAAAAACTGTGTTATTTTTAAATTTTGATATGTGATACATATTGCTTAACATTTCCCTTTTTATCTTGGCATCGTAACTAGTGCTTCACTCCCATCTTACACATTTCGGCATAAATTGATGTGATTAAATCTAAAAAGTCACGTTGTCACAATCACAGTATAAGAAAGGAATCAAGTCCCCTGTCTTTTTGTTTTTCACTCTGAGAAATCACTGTTCAGGTGCATTGTTATTTTGGTGCATTTTTTTCATATTGAGAATCTGTTCTGTGATACTGAATATATGCCTTCTTGTAACAAGTCAAGTTACCATGTGTGTAATGCTTTGAATCTGATTATTTTTGCACATCTGCTAATATAAATCAGGAACAACTTTAATTAGAAGTACAAAAAAATAATACTTTGCCTATAAAATTAGTGTCAAATGGGACTAATTTCCATTATTTGTAAAATTAAAAGGCAAGTCTGAAGGGTGCATTGACATGTGTTCCTTCTGAACAAAAAGCTTTAATACTTTTACTTTAGATGTACATATATCTTCATTCCATGATACTATAGCTATGTGTCTCTGTTAAGTATATAAACATGTATTTATATACATACGAGTGTGGTCAATGTATATACTGTATATATTGCCTGCAATGGTTTAATGTTTTCCTTTCCAACATGAAGGCAGCAGCAATTTGTTCCCATCCCAGTGCTGAACACTTTCAAAGTTGAAGGATGCTACAGGTTCCTGATGTTTATTTTATACTTAGCCTTAACTTTGTGCTTTCCTTCAGCAATGCCTAGGATTGAAATACCGAGTAAAATATTTTTGTGTGTTTTCACTGAGGAAAAATTCTGTGTATGTGTTTAATACTACTGTGGCATGCAGAGAGATCTCTGGGGTGATGTTGTTTCAATGTGGCAGTGGCAGGGGCTACTGAGAGCTGCTCTGGGGATGTGGAGAGCCTCGAACTGAGCAAGAAGGAGCATCCAAGGGGCGAAGGAGCTGAGCAAGAGCTCTGTCTGTGGGGCAGAGCGGCAAGAAGGCTGTGCAAGCAGGCTAGGTCTTATGAGCAGTAGTGCAAAAATGTGTGTGAAAATATTACTGTCTCCTGTGCAATGTATTTATGAGTTACTACAACTGTACTGTCAGTGGAAAGAGATTCTGTAGAGTAAAATGCAGTAATGAAGTATTTGAGAAACTTTATACTAAAATATAGTGAAAAGACTTTAGTGCATAGTATCACTTGTAATCTTAGTCTCAAGTTTAGTTGAGTGTGACTTTGTACAAATATTACTTTTTTGTGGAACTGTGGGAAAAACTGAAAAGGTGAACCTTCCTGTGTTGCAGCATTTAATCCAACCCATTCTGCTTGCTCCTGGAGAACAGCTTCTAGCACTTTCTGGCACACATGATTTTCCAACTTTTCTCTTAAAAACAGGGTCTGATCCTCAATCAGCACAGGGCCATTTTATGTTCCTGTGGGTTCCTAAATGTTTGCTGACATGCCTGGATGGCTGAGGGATGGACACTGTTCATCTGGAACTTGCTTAACCGAAACCCTCTATTTTTTAACAGCCAGAACTAGGAGGATGATAGGGCTTACCTCCCACCAAAACAGCTGCGTATTTTGATGAAAAGTATGTGGTGATGAGGAAGATGAGCAGACCTCCAAGTGTACCCTACTGTTAGCATTCATGAGTAGGGTGTGCTGGGGCAGGTCAGGGAAGCAGGGTGTACCAGGGAGAAAGAGAAGCGGCAATGCAAGAAAGGAGGCAGCTTTCTGTCACAGCTGCACTTAACAAACTAACTGTGCATATACTGAACATCACATCAAGTTGCTGCCCTGTTGCCCCCCGAAGTACCATTTTGCTGAGTAAGCAGGAGCACTGACAGCAGGAGAGCTGGATGCTGCACCCCAAAGGGTTGGGAGAACTGTGCCCATCCGGGGCTGTGCTCAGCACCTGAGTGTGAAAATGCTGTTTTGTGGGACCAAACTTAGCTGCTCTGTGCAATAAGGCCTGGGTGTTGCACACACTCAGCTCTTGTGACTCCTTTATCTTTGTGGCCAACAGTGCTCCATGATTATGGCCCCATGTCTGGCTCTGCCCTCTCACAGCCTTCGTGCCTGTGATGTCCCTGCAAAGCTGAGCCCGTAATTGTGTAGGCAGCTCCCATCCACTCTAACATGTTCCTAAATGATGTTCTGACTGGGCAAAGATGTCCCTTCTGTCCTTCATCTGGACCACCATCAGAGGATCTTTGGTTACCTACTCTATCAGAGAACTTTTGAGCTAGATCCAGCTGCTGTCAAACCTAATAGTGCCCTGCTCACTGGGCTGAGTTCAGGTTTTTGGAGATAAATAATAAAATGCTGGGAACCTAGTAGGGACATTGATTTAATACTTTGTTTTTAAGAAATCAACTGCAGTAGTTATATGTACATCACAAGCAAATTTAATGATCAATTTTTCTTGTGATTCCAGCTTTGTTGTTGTGTTCCATTTTAAAGGATGAACTTTACACCCACAATGACATAAATTTTGATTAATTATAACTAGAGATGATGATACTATATGCTATTCATTATCAACATGAATTTTGCTGCCTTTAAGAGTTCTGCTATATGGGAATGATATCCTGGCATCAGTAGACAGTTTTATTCTGTAGAAATGCCATTTAGTATCTTACTGAATTCGAGTTCCTTGCAGCAATTTTCACATTTGCTCCAGTTCTATCTTGAGTTGTATCCAATAACAGGCTGAAAATAGAATCAAAATCAGAAAAAAATAATTTGTCACTGATCTGAAAAATCAAATATTCTGCTCCCATTTAAGGGGCATGGACTACCCTGAAGGAGCTGGGAGTGACTGGGCATGCATTCAGAGGAGACTGTGTACCCCAAAGCGCTGTACTGATCTATCTGGAAAGAGAATTACAGCATGACACAGCATTAAACCGACTTACATTTCCATTTGATTTTGTTTTCTGAATGGCCTATGTAACACATCTCTTGAACTATAAACATTATTAAGTGAAAATCGCTTCTGATATACTTTTCTGTTCATTCAGAATTATTCCTGCTAGTCTTTAAAGGCCCAGTTGAAGACACATTGAAATGAGAACACTTTTTTCCTATTTAAGTTAGGAACCTGCTACTGGCCAAAATAGTTTGAATTTAAGAAGTGCCTTTTTGAATACGGCCTTCTCCCCGACAGCGGGAGAAAAGTGAACCTAAAGACAGTCTTTTAGGTTAGTGTGTAGGCTATTACTTACGTCACAGAATTGCTGTAACCTCAAATTGCTTAATTGCAAGTGTATCCTCCAGTGAGTGGAGGTGGGGTTTTGGTGGAGAAGTTGCAATACAGCAGCTCAGACTGAACATGGCTCCATCATAAACCTCTACCACTTACTCTCAAGGAATAACTACTCTTTTTAGTAGCAATAACAAGTTGTTGCTGCTAGCAGGAGAGGTAACAAATTGATTTTTACATGAGATTTTGAAAAAATTTTGCACAAGTATTCTGAGCTCCTTATGATTCCCATTAACCCATCAGGTGTATCTAAGCTCTACTGTTGCAGGAGTAACTTCTGCCTGTCTTTCTGAATGAAGTAAAGTAATGTCAAATGATAACCATATCAGCAGTGTGATGAGCTTATTCATTTAATAGCCCAGGCTGGATGAGCTTTACTTGAGTAACATCCTTCTCAGGAATGAGGCTGTGAAGGAAAAAAAGCATGAAAATGGTGAAGAAAGGCACATCCCCTGAGAGACTCCTAATTTCTAATTCCAACAGGAAAATAGGATTAATTTTTTTAAAGTATGATAAAATCAGACTTTTTCCCAGTATCTTTCAACTTAACAGAGAGAAAAGCCATTTATACGCAAGGTCATATGAGCAGTCTGTAGCCAGTCAAACTGCTATTTCATAGCATGGAACAGAGCTGTGGTGGCTTAAACAGGAACATTCTGGAAAACCTTATCAATATGAGCATCACGGTGGGTTTTGTTTGTTTGTCTTGTCCAGTAGTTTAACATCTCATTCAAGGGAACTTCAGCCTCAGCAAATAAAATATTAAAAAAATCAGTTTAGCTGCACTAGAGGGCCTGCAGCATTATATTGATCTTGATGAAATTTTATTTTGGGTGAGTTTGAATATTTGACATCTATCTAGTGCTTAGACCAATCACAGTAATTGTTGATTTCTTAATATTTGTATAGTTCCAGGCTGAAACCTTGACTTACCTACAGTGCTTGGAAAAAAATGTGTCTCGGAAACATTGATACATTGCAGCCATCTTTGCTGCCTGGAAGCAGAGAGCGTATCCCCACTGGGGATCAGGCCTGCCCACAGGCAGATCTCAACCGCTGGCCGACAAACCAGAGCGTGGCAGCACCAGTGTTAATCCCACAAAATTGATCTCTGTTGTTTTGTGCTTCTCTGCCTCTCCCCTGGCCAAAGTGTCCAGGTGCAAATAATAGAGAAAGACATTGTAAAGTAGAAGGGAATGTTACGATCATCAGTATATGCCCCTAAGTAGCAGTGTGCAGTCATGGCTACATCAAAATGATGGTGAACGTCTTTCATTTGCAACTGCTTGAGCAGAGACAGTTACCACTTCACAGTCGTCCAATGTACTCCTGGTGAAGCATATAATGTTAACACAGAGAAAAGCCCTCTTTCCTTCTACCTCTTGTGCTAGTGTTAAAGGCTGTTACAAAACTCTTTGAGTAAAAGAAAGGATTCCATCTCATACCCAAATTCTTTCTAGATGTGTCTGCTTGCTAACTCTCAAACTAAGTTTCAAAATGAAGGCAAGAAAAATCTGTGGTTTGTCTATACGTCTCAAAGGGATAAGCATCTTTGCAGCTCTGCATATGAAATCATGTCCAGTTATACTGAAGAAGGTGGGTTTGTTCTATCCTGGCAGAAGAAATTCCTTGAGAAGCACTGACATGAAAAGCCTTTCATTTCCTATGTGTCTGCTAGAGTAGCACTGATGATTTTATGTAGTAGATGTGAGTTGCATTAAAAGATGAAGAGGTAGCATTAGCAGTAGATCATCTATTATATTCTCACCTACTGAATACGTTCTTTCTGCAGCACAGAACATATCTGCTATCCATTCCAGACATGGCTGAAATTCAAAGATGAACAAAGTGATCCCAGCCGGTATTATAATGGATAGCACCCTGAGATATTTATCCTTCACTGTCAAGGACTTAGACTAGATGATCTAATAGGCAATTTCCATCCATAATGCCTGTGATTCTTCTAGTTGAAAGGCAGCTGGGGATGCAGGAGCTATAATTTCTAATTATTATTTAGCTCTGCTTTATTTCTTCAGAGTGTTTGCATTGTTATTGGCATGAAATAGTACGGGCTAAAATTCTTATTCTCAATGTTATTTATTAGATTAAGACATTTTCTCTGATGTGCACAAGTGTTTCTCTGTGAAGAGTAGCCCAGTTTGCATGAACTGAGGAGCAGAATGGTCTCAGGTTTAGGTGCCAGGTGGTAGTGAGCTCAGGTGCTGCACCCTCACCCGGTCCTGTCCAGATCATCGTGGGCTGTTGTAGGACAGCTTGTTTTGCCTCCATCAGTCAGTCAGCCTGCTCTGGATCCCCAAGCAGTCCCCTCCTGGGGATTCTTCACCTTCCTGTCTTGATACCAAATCTGGTGCTAGTCATCTGGTCTGCAAGCTGTTGGTGCTTTTATCTAAAACACAAACCTCTGGAATCAGGAAGCTGGTTTTCATGAAGAAAAACCACGATTTTAGCTTGTATAGTTACAGAGAAAAAAATAAGTGCATCCTAAAGGTTCAGAAGCTAGAGAGTAAAAATTTTTTTTTCCTGATTATATTATCAAAAGCACTATTAAACCCCCAATGATGATTTTTTTTAAATTTTCAAATGATTGCTTATGTTTGGTCTCTACTTCTCCATTTCTGATTTCTGTCTGTGCCCTTTCATTCTGTTCTTCAGGGAAGGGGACAGGGAGGGATCCTGGCTATGCAGGACCTGCAAGGACCTGGTAGGGAGCCTTACTCCTTTTTCCATGATCAGAAAATGGTCAGATGCCAAAGGAGCCTTCCTTTTCTTTTTCAGCTCTTCTTTTCCCTAGTTGCAGCAATTTCAATGCTTATCTCCCCACTCCCAGCATTTGGGGATGTTGATAAATGTTTGTCTTCAGCTGGAGCCTTGATTCTTTGTTTACGGCCCCTTTAACATCAGTATTTTGGTGACCAGAAGGACAGGGAAGGAACAGTTTTCCACTGCTTTCATGATGATGCTGGGGTAAATATTAAAAACCCCCCAGACTGGATGTGAGAATGACTATTTTGCCATTTATTTCCTTCTGGATGGGCCACGTGCATACCTACTTGTGTGCTTAGAGATCTATAATCACCTATGCACAAAGACTTGACTAAAATTGGTTCTGAAATATGAAAAAAGAAATGTTTTTCATTAATGAACAGTCACCAGCAGTGAAGCTGGCAATTAAAGTCTTGCACATCTGCTGAGTTAGTGATTGAACACTACAAATTTGAAGCATGTAAAACTTCCAACATCAAAGTGCTGATTTGGCTGCGATCTGTGGTAGCTTGCCTCTCCCGTGTGCAGAAGTGCGGATTCCTCTAGGAAGGACTTTGCAGCTCCCCAGGGCACAAGAGTCTGGAGGAGCCACCTGACCCGATGGTCTTCCTCGAAGAAATTCTGATAGAAGCAAAGTGGTTTCTAGCTGAGCCTATTATGCTCTTCAGTGCTTCAACTTTCATGTCTAAAATTTTAAGCACTCAAGTTTTTAAGAGCATGACTGCTTGAAGCACTTCTGAGGCTCAGCTAGGAGCCACTTAGCTTTTACCAGGAAAAATCTTTGAAGCCTTGTAAGGGTTAAGGAGAAACTGTCTGTGTACTTGGCTGCTCTCTTGGCTTGGACCTCCCTGTTCCATACAGTCCCTTTCTTCTCTGATTCTATGTGGTTATCTTAGGATGCAAAAGGAATGGGATGCAGAATTTGAAACTGCATTTATGTAAATTTAGACTGAGTCATCTGGGATACTGTGTGCAGTTCTGTCATCTCAGAGTGGGGTTTGTCTGTCCTTACTTAAACATTTAAAAGATGTCTAAGTCTAAAGCAATCACTTAACATCTTTTCTAGACAAAAAATGGGTGTTTCTAAAGGCTGAGACCTCAGGCATGTATTTGATGCTAACTGGAGGATGAAGTGAATCACTTTGGGTTCCTGCAGTTGGGCAGATGAGCCCTACTGTTAATTTCCGGAGGTGTTGCAATCAAATGAAAGACATTTCAGAGGCAACAGAAAATGGGTAAGGAATAGGCTAAAGTAACTGTCCTCTGAGAAGATTGGAAAGCTTACATTTGATTGCCTTAGGAAAGACATTTATAACAAGGGGTGCAATTATAGTGGAAGTCCTCTCCCTTTTGTCTCCAAGACTGGAGGCAATGAAGTTAGAAGACGGGAAAATTAAAAAAAAACATAAAAAATTTGTACACAGTGTTTAAACTGCAATCCTCTTTCAAATTTGTCTGAGTTAAAAAACCTGGAATACATCAAGTTCATTTAGACAAGCATCTTCAT
>NW_010972591.1:436605-436950 GCF_000737465.1 Haliaeetus leucocephalus
TGCTGCTTCTTGTCAGGGACTATCTCCTGTCCCAGCCAGCCTCAACAATGCAAGCGTTAAACATCACTTCTCATCCCCTTGGGCCATGTCTACCTCTGTTGAAACTTCTGTAACTTCATTATAAGCTAGATAATTATTAAACAGTTCCTATCTACATCCATATATCTACTATATCTACTAAGGTTCCTTTGGTTTCACATCTCAGTCCCCCCTTTTCTAGAAAATAGTAAATTCTTTTACTATATCCAACTCTAGTATTTTAATGCATTGTTTCTTTATTCTCTCAAAATATTTGTTGGACTCAAGTTTTCGTCGCAACTCATTCTTTTTCCATTCACTGTAAGA
>NW_010972591.1:437660-437947 GCF_000737465.1 Haliaeetus leucocephalus
ATTGGACGGCTCCCAGTGAGGAGGAAGATAAAAACTCCCTGTTAGATTTCCCATCCTGTATTAGCTATCCCTGTAGAGTGTGATTCATTACATCGAAAGCAAGTTCCATTCAGTGTCCCAAGGAAACTAGAAGTGTTGGCATGATGGGGGCACATCATTAGGGCATCTCCCCCTCTGCCTCTTTCCATGTCTTTTAATCTCCAAGACCAATTGTATCAATCATTATCATGTGGGTCTCTGCTATCCAGATCAAGTTTATACTTCACTATAGTTCTGGAACCATTTCC
>NW_010972591.1:438660-443704 GCF_000737465.1 Haliaeetus leucocephalus
AGTGGTTCATTTTTTCCACTTGACCACTCGACTGGGGGTGATATGGAGTATGAAGTTGCCAATCTATACCCAAATGGCGGCTAATTTGTTGTACTATTCTTGAGACAAAATGTGGTCCTCTGTCAGAGGACATGGTTGCTGGAACCCTGAAACGTGGTATTATTTCTTGCACTAATATTTTAGTTACCTCCCGGGCTTTAGCTGTTCTTGTTGGGAATGCTTCTGGCCAACCTGAAAAGGTATCAGTTAATACTAGTAAATATCGATACCCCCCTTTTCTTGGAAGTTCTGTGAAGTCAATTTGCCATTGCTGTCCAGGCCCATTGCCTTTCCCAATCTGACCCATTTCTAGTTTGGGGGTATTCTTAGGATTAGTCTGAAGGCAAAGATCGCATTGTTGAGTCACTTGTCTCACTGTGGTATATAAATTTTTAGCCACAATTTCTCTTATTAAATGTTTATACAGAGCCTCTGTCCCCCAATGTCTTTTCCTATGCTCCTCCCGTATCAAATGCCACAGTAAGCAAGAGGGAATGATTAGTTTTCCCTGTGGGGTATGAGCCCACCCTTCTTCATTATATGACCCTTCTAAATCTGTAATAAGTTTCTGATCTTCCTTGGTATATTCTGGCTTACCTTTTAGGGAGATTTGTCTATCAGGAATTAAAGCCCCTTCTATTTTTACCTTTGTTCTGGCCACTTGTTTTGCCTCTCTGTCCGCCAGTTCATTCCCTTTTTCCAAATCTGAGCTCACTTTCTGGTGTGCCTTAATATGCATAATTGCTACTTTCTTAGGGAGCTGGACAGCTTCCAGTAACTTCAGAATTTCTTCTGCGTGTTTGATATTTTTCCCCTGGGAATTCAATAGTCCTCTCTCCTTCCAAATTGCTCCATGTGTGTGTACAACTCCAAAGGCATATTTTGAGTCTGTATAAATGTTCACAACTTTGCCCTGGGCCAATTCCAGGGCACGGGTTAGAGCAATTATTTCTGCCTTCTGTGCGGAGGTGTTCATGGGCAAAGCCCCTGATTCTATTACCTCTTGACTGGTGGTGATAGCATATCCTGCATGTCGATTACCATTTAGGATGTAACTGCTTCCGTCTGTGAACCAGGTTTCTCCGTTTTCCATGGGGCTGTCTTTCAGGTCTGGGCGACTTGCGTATGTTGCTTCGATGGTTTCCAAACAGTCGTGATGTACTGGTTCTCCTGTGTTCCTGCTGAGAAAAGAAGCTGGGTTGACAATGTTAGTGACTACAATCTCCACGTCATCCTGCTCTACCAATATAGCTTGATATCTCAGGAATCTTTGTGGAGAGAGCCAGTGTCCACCCTTTGTTTCCAGTACTGTTGATACTGTATGAGACACTAAAACAGTCATTTTCTGGCCCAGAGTAAACTTTCGGGCTTCCTGTATGTTCAGTATCACAGCTGCAACCGCCCGCAGGCATCCAGGCCAACCTTTCGCAGTCGTGTCTAACTGCTTAGAGAGGTAGGCAACAGCCCGTCGATATGGACCCAGGTTCTGTGCTAATATTCCCAGGGCAATGCCCTGCTTCTCGTGTGAGTAAAGAAGAAACGGCTTACTTACATCTGGGAGTCCCAAGGCCGGGGCCAACATCAAAGCCTTTTTCAGTAGCTCAAAGGCTCGTTCGGTCTCCTTGTTCCACCCAAGGTGTTTCTGCTCAGTGGCTGTTAGTGCATACAGTGGTTTAACAAGCAATCCATAATTATAGATCCACAATCGGCACCACCCTGTCATTCCCAGAAAAGTTCGTAACTCTTTCACTGTCTGAGGTCTCTGAGTTTGGCATATTGCTTCCTTATGGGCTTGTCCCAAAGTTCTTTGTCCTGCACTAATTTCATATCCTAAATAATTCACTTTGCGTTGCATTACCTGTGCCTTCTTCTTGGATATCTGTTACCCTTGAAGTCCCAGGAAATTCAGCAGACTCACTGTCCATATTATATAATCTTTCTCTGTCTTGGTGGCGATCAGGATATCATCCACATACTGTAACAGCTTTCCCTCCTCAGACGGGGTTTCCCAGGATTCTAAGTCTTCTGCAAGCTGATTGCCAAAAATGGTAGGACTATTATTAAATCCTTGTGGCAACACCATCCAAGTGAGCTAGGTCTTTCGACCACTCTTGGGGTTTTCCCATTCAAATGCAAATAATTTTTGGCTGGTCTCATGGAGAGGGAGGCAAAAGAAAGCATCCTTCAAATCTAAAACAGTAAACCAAGTCAATTCAGGTGTTAATACGGTCAACAGGGTATATGGGTTCACCACTACCAGGTAAAGATCTTCAGTTATCTTATTCACCGCCCGTAAGTCTTGGACCACCAGGTATGACCCATCGGGCTTCCAAACAGGTAATATAGGGGTATTGAATTCAGACTCACACTCTTTTAGTAACCCCAACTGCAAAAATTTTTCTATCACCGGCCGGATTCCTTCTCTGTCTTCCTTCTTTAGGGGATATTGTTTAATTCTTACCGGCTTTCGGCCTTCCTTGATCCTAACTTCAACAGGTGGAGCACTTTTCGCTCTTCCAGGTGCATCGGTAGCCCGTACCCCCGGGTACACTTGGTTTAAGATGTCCTCGTTAATATTTCCTTCTAGGGGGAGACTGGTTAAGGTTAGGCTCAATATTTGGATATATTCTTGATCTTTTACCTCCAGAGTAATTTCTCCCTTTTCGAATACAATTTTTGCTTCCAATTGTTCCAACAAGTCCCTTCCCAAAAGTGCCTTTGGGGAGTTGGGCATATATAAAAATTTATGAATGCCCCACTGTTTTCCTAATTTATATTCTAAAGGTTTACAAAAATATGCCTTTTCACTTTGACCAGTTGCTCCTTTCACCATGACATAATCATCTCCCAGGGGCATCAAAGCTTGGTTCAGAACCGAGTATGTTGCCCCCGTATCTACCAAAAATTCTACCTCTTGTTGTGTTTTCCCTAGCTTAATTATAACCAGTGGATCCGCTAGGGTAGATTCCCCAGGTTCCCGTCAATCTCCCTTCACATGGGCTACCACTCTTCCTGTTTGAGCCCTCTGATCCCCCTTGTTCCTTGGGCATTCCCTTTTCTAATGACCGAATTTCTTACGCAAAGCACGTTGATCCTTGCCCAGTCAAGGCAAGTCTCGTCTAGGCCCTCTTCCTCTTTCTTCCTGAATAACAGCCATTAATTTCCTTTGCCCTTGCCTATATCCTTCTTCTCTGTTACTAAATACTCTCCATGCTTCATCCAACAATATTTCTAAATTCCTACTCTCTGTAGGGCGTAATTTCTGAAGTTTGCGCCTTATATCCCCTGTAGACTGACCCAAAACCAGGGAGACTAATTGTTGTATTCCTACCTCTGACCCAGGATCCAGCGGTGTGCTGCAGTGCATTACATCCCTCAGTCGATCCAGGAATTCAGATGGAGACTCGGAAGGACTCTGTTTGACTGCATATAAAGCTGACCAATTTATAGTTTTGGGGATTGCCCTCTCCATTCCTTTTGTAATCCAATCCTGATACCCCTGCAATCTTTCCATATGTGCAGATCTATTAACATCCCACTTTGGGTCTTGGAGAGGGAAATATTCCTTAATGTCCCCTCCTGTGATCTTATAATGATCTTCAGCTAGGTTCCCTGCTGTTTTTAAAATCAGCTGTTTCTCTGTTTCGGTCATATATTCTAATAATAGCTGTATATCCTTCCAATCAGGGTTATGCTGTTTTACAATAAATTGGCAATGCTTAGTTACACTTTTGGATCACTCCTATAATCTTTTGCCACCTTTTTCCATTCCCCTACGTCAGCAGTAGAAAAGGGTACTTTGATTAACATCGTCCCACCATCCGGCCTCACCGCCTCTCGGAGAGGTGCTTGTAAAGCTGTTGAGGTAGTTTTCTTCCTAGTACGGGAAGATACAGGGCTGTCTGGGGGGGGTTGGAGTTCTATCCGAGTCTGCATCCTGTTCCTGTGGTCGAGGGGGAGGCTTAAACAAATCAGTTAGATCTTGTTCTGGTACCTGATGAAATTTTATTTGTCTCTGTACATCTTTGTCCAATACTACATGCCGAACAACACCACCTCAGTTTACCTCTAAGCCCCTTGTTGTTCTCTCACTCAAGTGCAAGCACCATGGGGTCCTGTGGGGGTACCATTCCACAGTCCCTTTGCCACTCCGGTTGGTTTCAGAGGGTGAAAAACATGTCTGCATACAAATCCTCATCCCATTTTCCTTCTCTCCTTAAAAACAGCATTAGTTGTAATAGAGTATTATAATCTAGTGACCCATTAAGTGGCCACTTAGCATCACTTTCTAACTTACACAACGGCCACCATTGATTGCAATATTTAATAAGGTTCTTTTTATTTTCCGTACCTCCGGTCCCAACAATATCTTTCCAGTGGGTAATAACACAACCCAGAGGACTCTTCCTCAATATTCCCCCTTGATTGTTTCCCATTTTATTACTTCTCCTTTTAATACGATTCCATGCAAATTGTTTCTTACACCTCTTTATAGAATTCTCCCGGTTTTTCTCTCACATGTCCCGAATTCTGGGATTAAGTTTTCCTTTCCACACACCAATCTCTCTATTTCGGCTATCGTTCCAACTACAAACAATCCCAACTGTGTACGTAGCTCGTTCCCTCTTATCCCAGGGAGTCCAAACCCCACACTCAGGGCATTCAATATCCCTGCCACAATCTATTTGCAACCTCTGTTTACACCACACACATTCCAGGACATATGAGGGCATACACTCATTTCCTGGATGTAAAAGACACCATTCAAATACCCACATTTATGTGATGCACCATACAGGGACTTTCTTACACCAACACCACAAAATGATTAAGATAATCAAACTCAAACGCTAACATATAAATTCAAGTTCCAAATCATCAGCGAGTCACACTTCGTTCGTCTCCGGCTGTACCCCTTGTGGAGTTACGAAACTGTGGATCAGAACTCCACACACGCTCCGCAGCTGAGCTGTGTCTTTTACTCAAACATTCAATCCACAGTTTT
>NW_010972591.1:443714-445310 GCF_000737465.1 Haliaeetus leucocephalus
GGTCCCAACAATATCTTTCCAGTGGGCAGTTACACAACCCAGAGGACTTTTCCTCAATATTCCTCCTTGATTGTTTCCCATTTTATAACTCCTCCTAATGATTCTTAAGTTTGATCTTGGCTTCTCCTTTTAATAAGCTTCCATGCAAATCGTTTCTTACACTTCTTTTACAGTCTTCCCCAGTTTTCCTCCCACACGTCCCAAATTTCTGGAATTAAATTTTCCTTTACACACCAATCTCACTATTTCGGATTCTTGGTGAGCTCTTTCCCAATCATAAAAGTGTGGAATTTGGAGAAAACACTCAAGGTAGTCTGGTTTCCGTCTGCTACATGTACAGTACCAGCTTCTCCCACAAGATTTACACTTCAACAAAACCCAAGCCGGATGCTAATTATTACATAGTCTAGTTGCAAGCCCACATACAAAGCAAGGAATCACCCCTATTAATACGTAAAGACATTCCCACATTAACAAACATACATACACCTATAAATTTCAACATACCATTTCCACATACTCACATGAAATCTTTAACATTAAATTTCCAAACATTCACATCATACAATCATCGCTCCAGTTGACAACCTTTCAGCAGCTGCAGAAATGTACCAAGCGCAATTGCGAGGGGGTGCGCTTACCCTTCTCCTACCTCTTATATACCAGTCATCGACAGGTCCGTCCTGGCTCCCAATACTGGGATGCAGCGATCACCCCGGATTTGCTCGATCTACCCCCAAGATCGCTAGCGGCCGCTCTATCGGTCAGCAAATCCCCCCCTTGTTACCATACAGGGTACCCTCCTCCCATACGGGGACTACGCTGCACGCCAGACGTCTCTGTGCTATTTACCAGCTGCCCCGGCCCGTACTTTTACAGGCTCCCCTTGTAAAACATACCGTTTGGTCCGCGGCTTCAGGAGGTTGTTGTCTGCTCCCGCAGTGAGCAGCTGGCAGCGGAGGCTCCTCCGAGGAAAGTGCTCGGGGCGCGCCGAGGGGCGTCCGCTCCGCAGTCGGTCCCGCAGCCGAGCAGAGAGTCTCCTGCCTGGCTTGCCAAACTGCCGTGCGGAAAACAGACTCCACAATCAGTGAGATTGTAAAGTAGGTATGTTCATTCAGCGCTGGGCAGCACGGGGGGTAGTCCCACCAAAGTCGTGCGCCTGATTTGGCAGTTCACTTTAAATTTATACAGTCAAGTGTTACATATACATAGAGTTTCGCAATACACCTATACATAGGCATTATCTATCCCGGCTTCATATTAAAATTAGCTCTAGGAAGTCATTTCCATAGTCTCCTCTCAACTGCGCTTGCGCAGTGCCTCCTTATGGTGGTCGTCTGGTGGTCGTGAAGATGAAGGCTGTATGTCTTCTTCACGGTGAACTCTTAACCTTCTGTCCCTGCGCAGACTCAGTTGTCCCTTGGCATTTGACCAAATCACAAGGTCGGTCTTGGCTGGTTCTTGGAGCCACTGCTGCTTCTTGTCAGGGACTATCTCCTGTCCCAGCCAGCCTCAACAATGCAAGCGTTAAACATCACTTCTCATCCCCTTGGGCCATGTCTACCTCTATTGGAACTTCTTTAACTTCATTATAAG
>NW_010972591.1:445389-453610 GCF_000737465.1 Haliaeetus leucocephalus
TTCATAAATATTTTCTCCAGTTAGTCATAAAAGTGCTTTTGAAGAGCTATTACTCCTCTAGCTTCACGTCTTGAACCAGTTTCACACTACTGCAGAGCAGGGTGATTTCTAGGAAGAATGGCAGATTTCTCTACGAGTGCATCCTGCAAACAGTGGCAGCTGGTGGAGTTACAGTGGCTGTCATGGCAGGGCTGCCATGGTCAGGATTGCTGCCTGCTGGTGTGCAACAGCAGTGTGCTCTGGTTATAGCACTGAGGTGCCAGATGGAAGAGCTGTAGTAGATAGTGAGCAGGCTGTATGCATCAGGGAGGATGGACAGGTCTTTCCAGAGGCCCTGCAGAGCCAAGAACCTGAGCCCCGTGTTGAAAGGAAGGAGGGAAAAATAGCAATAACCCTTGAGGGTCAAGGGTAGAAACTCCTGAGATGGAGGAGGCTGGAGGTTTGTTACTTCTGACAACCCAACTAAGGCTCCTTTTCCACCTGTGGTTCAGGAGTTACAGAGCAGGCACAGTGCCCTGGGAAGACGTGGGAAAGATGACCTTCCTTGGGATAAGGCATCAGAGCCAGCTGAGCCACAACCCTTAGAGCCTTCAAGAAAAGGCCGGTGGTAGGTATCAGAAACTATCTCCTGAGGAGACAGAGGCACTCATCTGCCAGTCTGCCTTGCTGCCTCAGGAGGTTTGCTGCTTGCAAAGAGCTTGGACATAGTGTTGCAAAGAGGCTACCAAAGCTTGTTTACCTCTTGGACTATGAACACTGCTGCTCATCCATGTGGGCACCAGTGATACAGCCAGGGGAGACCTTGAATATATCAGGAGTGACTACATGGCTTTGAGTGCAAGGGAAAAGGGTGTAGGTGCCCAGCTGGTGTCTTCTCGATCCTGCTGGTGAGGGGGAAAGGCTCTGGTTGTAGTAGAAAAATCTAGTAAGGCAGTCTCTGACTGTGTGGCTGGTGTTGCTGGCAAGGCTTTGGTCTCCATGGGCATGGGGCTATCAGAGAGTCAGGACAGCTGAGGAAAGAATGGCATTCATCTGACAAAGTGAGGTGAGGGTATCTTTGCCAACAGGCTTCAGAACCTTGTGAGGAGGGCTTTAATGTATGCTTGTTGGGGAAGGGGTTTTATTCTCTGAAGAGAAGGGGGAGCAGTGAAGAAGTATCAGGGGATCAACAGGGTGGAAGAGGCTCTTATGCTCACCTCATGAAAGCAGCATGACTAGGAGCACATCTCAAGTGCCTGTGCCCAAATGCAGGCAGCATGGGGAGCAAACAGGTGGCATTAGACATCCCCATGCTGCCACTGAGCTTGGACCTCCTGTGGAATTGCACACATCCTTGTGTGGAATGGCTCTCAGGACAGGAGTGCTGCAGGAGATGCACACAGGCTCTTCAGGAAGGATGGGCTGGGAAGGTGAGGAGCAGGAGCTGTGCTCTATGCAAAAAGGTGGCAGCAGTGCATGGGAAGTTCCCTGTGGACAGAGCAAGCTGGCCCAGAGGGTGAGGGTCAGGAGCAGAGGACAGATGAGCAGGGGTGATGTGGTGGTATGTCTGCTACACACTGGCTGGTCAAGAAGTGAAAGCAGAGGAAGACTTTAGACAGCTGGATGAAACCTCAAAATGGCAGGCATTGGTACTCATGGGGGACTTCAGCCAACCCAAAATCCAGCAGAAGGGCAATAGGTCTGAGCACAAGCAGTGCAGGAGATTTTTGGAGTGTGCTGAAGACAATTTCTTAATGTAGGTGATCAATGAGTTGAGAAGGGGGTAATACTCTGCTGGAGCTATTGCTCACAAACAAGGAAGAACTGGTTGAAGGTATAAAGGTAGAGGGCAGCCCTGGCTACAGTGATTATGAGATGCTGGAGTTCAAAACACTGAGAGAAGTGGGAAAGACAAGTGGAATCACAACCTCGTACTTCAGGAGAACAGATTTTGGCTTCTTCATGGATCTTCTTGGCAGGATCCAATGGGCAACTAGCCTGTAGGGTAAAAGGGCACAAGAAGTTGATTGATCTTCATGGACCCTTTGACACCCTCCTCAAAGCATAAGAAGAGTTCATTTGCTCAAATGCAAAAAAACATGTCTACGGAAGTTGGAAGTGGGGATGGGATGCTCTGGAGGGATATTGAGGCATTACCTGAGCACACAGGGATGGAGATAGGAAAGCCTCCCAGTCATAGCAATTGGGAGGTACTTGATGACTAGAAAAAGGCAAATGTCACACCCAGCATCAAGAAGGACAAGGAGGATCCAGGGAACTACAGACCTGAACAGCCTGAACTCAGTACCTGGGAAGGTTATGGAGCAAGTCCTTTTGGAAGCCTTTTCTTAGCACAGAAAAGGACAAGACGGCGATTGGGAACAGCCAGGCCAAATTTTACCCCTTTATTCCCTTTAACACCCTTTACACACTTTTATGCCCTTTACCAAGGATGAATTGTGCCTGACCAACCTGATTGACTGCTGTAATGAGATGACTAGCTCAATGGATGAAGTGATGTTGCCTATTTTGACTTTCGGAAAGTCTTTGGCATGGTCTCCCATAGTGTCATTAGAGTGGATTATAAGGTGGGTGGAATATTGACTGGACCTTAGGGCTCAAAAAGGTGGCCATCAGAGTCACAAAGTTGAATTAGCAACCAGTTAACTTCTGCATATTCCTCAGGGGTTGATACTGGGGCCAGCAGAGGACTACCAGAATGGTCAGGGGATGGAGCACGTGACATCTGAAGAGAGGCTGGGGGAGCTGCATCTCTTCAGCTTTTAAGAAGAGACAGCTTTAGGGGTATCTTGTTGCAGTCTACAGCTACCTGATCAGGGTTTGTAGACAAGATGGAGCCAGACTTTTCACAGGAGTGCACAGTGGAAGGATGGGACAAACAACAAAGCTCACAGATGGGAAGATTCAAATCAGTATTAAGGAAAAAAAATAATTGTGACGAGGGTGTTAAAACACTGGCACAGGTTGCCCAGAGAGGTTGTGGGATTGCCATCCTTGCAGACACTCAAACCTTGTCTGGAGAAGGACCTGAACAACCAGTTGTAACTCAAATTACTTTGAGCAGGAGGTTAGACTAGAAGACCTCCAGAGGTTCCTTCAAACCTGTATGAGTCATTGATTTGGTGATTTTTTTACAGTTTATTCTGACATATTAGGGTTAGCCATGGCCTGATGTCTGGATTCAGAATTAATTCAGGGAAGTCCTGTAGCCTCTGCCGTGCAAAAGATCAGTCTGAATATCTTCAGTGTTCCCTTCTACATTATATAGCATCATTCCAGATAGAGCTTGGATATGATCTGGTATGGCAATTCTTGGATTAATTTACAGTTAACAGTAGCAATACTGGCATGTCTTAATTTGATTTGCCCTTAGAAACATGAACTGATGTGACTATTCCTTTTGTAATGCATACCAAATATTAGTAAATCATTATAATCAAAATGAATTGCTAACATTTACTGGTTTAGGTAATAGTTGCTATTTTACATTTATATTAAATCTTTCATTTTAAGTGGTCATGAAACTTTAAAACCTCTCCAGTAGATAAGCGCCACTGGGTACCTGCATGGCACAGACTTATATTGCGGTGGAGGAGGTGTATTGTTACAGTCTGTCCCTGAATGGCAGAACTATGCTTCTTGGAGGGGTGATGTGTGTTATGCTACTAGGAGAACGTTTAGCTATTTTGCCTCCATCCAGTCTTGCCATCAGATGCAAAAAAGAGGTGGAAATGTTTTCTTGCCCACTCTCTCTCTCGTGGGCAATGTGTAGTCAGTAGTGGAAGAAGTAGTACACCAAACTACCCTTGTAGTAGTAAGCAGATGTAAGCAGATGTCATATCTCTTCTGTTTTGTTTAGTCATGGGCATAGTTACAGAATTGCATCTATAGCAAAATGACACTCACTAGTGATGAAATACAGCAAATTGAGAAGGTGAGCACAGTGGCTTTTTAACCATGCACAGTGACATGCTGTAATGATTCTTCTCAGAAATGAAGAAAGACTTTGTGACTCCTCAGGTCAGTTTTCATACTGGCTGTGAGCACATTACATAGAGCTCTTTTTATGACCAGCGTTTTAATCATAAATCCTATTTTTTATCTGTCCTTAATTTCTAAGCTTTCATAGGAGATGCCAGTGAAAAGGCATGTGAGTTCATGGGACTGTAAAAAATTGTCTGACAACAGTTAGGCAGAAGAGAGAGTTAACATGGGCTATTTTTTTTTCATTCGGCACTGCAGGAGAAGGGAGGTCTACTGATGAAATAAGCTCAGGACTTGGAGGTTGCTTGTATGGTCAAATCTTGAGGTATTCAAAAAGATTTTTCCCTGGGTAAGGAGTGTAACATCTGTGTGTCAGGCATGAGAAAGGCAAAGACATTCCGTGGAGGATTGCTCAGCTGTCATAAGCTGCAAAACTTCCTGAGAAGACAAAAAGCTATTTTCCTTCCTCTCTGCTGTGGTATCAGACATTGCTGCCTTCCATACGCTTGCTGTAAAAGCACTTTGGGAGAACCAGAAGGAAGATTTAATTTAACAGTCAAACGTTTCTACCGTTCTCTATTTTATATCAGAGGAGTTGCTGGTGGAGTACTAATGTTCTGTGCGTAGGGAGTGGGGCTGAGGGAAATGCTGTATGGAGATGGGAGATGGCAGCTGTCTGGACCTCTTTGCTTAAAGCCATTTTCCTTTGTTTTGTTGCTAGTGTGGGAAAATACATCTTTTCTATACATGAAGAATGGATTTTTCTGCCTGTTGAGCACAGGAAATCTTTGAATCTCTGTGAGAACATGCCATGAAATATATTTGTAGCCCATCAGGCCTAAGGACTTCAACACCTGCTCTACCACTGAGAAGGGGGTAGTTTTTTGATATGTGATGGTTTCATTCATATGGTGCTTCCGTTGTTTTTTGCAAGAGAACATATAACTTTTAATGCCTTTAGCACAGGAAACTTAGCTCCCACAGAGCAGAGAAGTAATCATCTGATACAGAATTAACAAAAGAACCCTCTTGCAAGGTTTACATCTATTTTGAGCTTATTTTTGTTCATAGAATGATAGAATAGTTTGGGTTGGAGGGGACCTTTAAAGGTCATCTAGTCCAACCCCCCTGCAATAAGCAGGGACATCTTCAACTAGATCAGGTTGCTCAGAGCCTCGTCCAACCTGGCCTTGAATGTTTCCAGGGATGGGGCATCTACCACCTCTCTGGGCAACCTGTTCCAGTGTTTCACCACCCTCATCGTAAAAAATGTCTTCCTTATATCTAGTCTGAATCTACCCTCTTTTAGTTTAAAACCATTATCCCTTGTCCTATCACAACAGACCCTGCTAAAAAGTTTGTCCCCATCTTTCTTATAAGCCCTTTTATGCACTTGCTAAGTGCATACATTTGAATTCAAAAGGGTAGACATGTTCTTACAGTTTGGTATTAAACAAGAAATTTTTACAATTGTACAAACCTAGTGCAGCCTGGTATATGCTTTTTCATTCCTGCTGTCATCAAAACAGATACCTCCTTCTGCAAACTCAGGAGTGAGAGTAGGTAGAAAGCTCAGCTCTTGAACTGCTGAATCCGTACAGCAGTAAGCAAAATCTGAGACTTTCAAAGATGATGGCAGTTTTAGAATGAAATTCCTCTAATTAAGGGGTATTATTTCAACTAGTACTTTCCAAAACAATTAGATGTCTTTTCCAAATGGTAGGGAAATAACCAAATATCTCTAAAATTTGAGTGTCTGCTGCTGCAAGTCTAATGAAAATAACCCCGTGTGCTTCTGATACAGAAGGAAGGGTTATAAATCCCAATTGTGTTTGGTATTAAACAAGAAATTTTTACAATTATCTGAATTTATCTGACCTCTGGCACCAGGACAAAATGGACAGGTGAAAAACCTCATATTTGGTACAAAGTCATTTTGGAAGAGTGATGTTTTGCCATAAGTGACTTGGAAAATTCGAAAGAGAATGACATGGATTTCACATTGCTTTATTTACCCAAAGATCTCTCATGAATTAATTCAAAATAATGAGAGTAGCCTCAGCAGCAGTAATAATAAGGAAAATAAACATATATACATATGTATTTTGGTGAACACTGTAGTAGTAGTAATAATGCAAATAAACACATATATGCACATATGTAGTTTGGTGAACACCTATTAAAATGAAGTAGCATAGAAATGCTTGAAGCATGTCATGTTTTTCTTTTGATGAACTTGAGTTTCCTGGTAATTTAAAAGATAACTGGAAAGTCACAGCTTGTCAGGAAAGTAAGCCGAAATAAATTGTGTCTTTATAATATTCTTTAGTACAAAATGCTCCAGGGAACATACAAAGTTTAAAAACACAATGCCTTTTCCTGGTGATACTTTCATCACAAAATAATAGCATTTTCTTGCAGTCTATTTTAAATTAATAAGATAATTGGTGGGTGATAGTTTTTGAGAGCTAATAGTGAAGTGGCTCCTTTGTTATGCACAACTAGTTTTATAAGCAGTATTAATTATGTCATATTGTAAAATTCATCCCTATTTAAATGGTAAAGTAACATACAGGGAATGAATAATATTTCATATCCATCGTTGTGATGGGCATCTGGCAGGTAGAAGATGAGGAGGAGTAAAGCTGGAGAAAAATAGTGTGTTAAAAGATCTGTTAATTAAACAGTACTATACTTCCCTAATCTTACAATTATTTTTATTCTTCTTCTGTAGCCTCAGACCATTCGGCAAACTCTTCAAAGGACACTGCAGTATTTTGAGCATCAAGTTATTGGGTAAGTGTTAATGTGAGGTAGTGAAAGGTGCATGGTCATGTTTTGCTCTATGATTCCCAAGTCACAGCCTTGTGTGACAAGGTTTTTAATTTTTCTCTCAAATTCTTAGAGATGCTCTGGAGTAACTATACATACTATGGATGTTAATGATAAACTGCTGTCCAGTCCTGCTTCCATGCAATCCCAACAGAGCACAACTGCTCCATTAACAGTAATGTTTCCTATATAAGGAGAATAGGGAATCTTTTTGTAAAAGTATTAGATCTATTCCAATTTGCTTTCCACAGAGCTGGCTGAGAATGCTGGAAAAGTTATTTGTGCTATGACCTGAGGTCCCAATGTTGCAAAATCCTGCATCAGTGCTTGTTGCATACATACACTGTTACATACTTCCAGGTTTTTGCAGAAGCAGGGCTGAAAGCCACCACCTAAGAGTTCATTGAGAAAATTAATAGATGACTGAGGAATAAAAAGAAAGTAATAGCAAATATCATTATGAAAACCTAAGGCATTCTCCTATTGATTAAAATAATATCCTTTCAACCTTTTCCTTACCTGCACAAGTATTTTCCTTACCTGCACAAATATTTTACTGTCACAGGTAACTTTTCCTAACCGAGTCACAATACAATGGCTGCATGTCTATAGCCATTAAATGGCCGTGCCATATGACAAAGAATGCTGTCCTCTGAATTTAATTACACAGATGTAAGGGAGGTTTTTTTCAAGCTGTGCTGAAGGTCGTTTTAGAATTTATGACATAGTTTCAAATCTTGGTGCCCTGGAGGAAATTGTCCTTGCCTGTTTCTCAATGTTTGGTTAAAATTCACAAGGAGCCCGAGCCTGGTGGGTGATATCTGCAATATTAGCAGTCTGGCTGGCACCTAAAGGCAGTCAGGGAGCCAATCTCAGCAGGTAGTTGTGATGTGCACTGTGGGGCAGGCAGGGGGAGAAGCCTTCTGGCTGCTAATTTTTTCAGTTGCTGAAAAAATTGCTTGAAGTCTCACATTAGCAGACTTCAGAGGATGATACAGTGCCTTGAGGAAAACACGTGTGCAATAATGATGTGGCTTTTTATTTATGGCCACATGTGGCTTAGATGTACTTTTTTAAAGGACAAAGTTTAAAACTGGGACACTCTGAAAACCTGTAATTCCTGGGATTTATAATACACTGGCTCAGTTTTTTGAACATCAGTGTGAGTTGGTTAAAGTAGCATCTGTCTCTAGTGGATGTCTTATGTTTGTCTCACCCCATGATCTTTACTGTTGGTACACACTGTGGTGGGTTGACTGTGGCCAGCTGCCAGACCCCTACACAGCTGCTGTACTCTCTTGCTCTCTCTGCTCAACAGGACAGGGGGAGAAAGTATGATGAAGAAAGCTTCTGGGTTGAGATAAATACAATCCTGACTCCTCTACCTCCTCCTGCCCTGAGTGGC
>NW_010972591.1:453620-454669 GCF_000737465.1 Haliaeetus leucocephalus
TCTGGAGCAGGGGAAGAGTGTGATGAGCCCTCGCCCTGAGGAGGTGAAGCGGCAGAAAATAACATGTGATGACCGTAAACCCCATCCCTGTGCCCCTTGTGCCGCTGGGGGGGCTTGGTGGAGAAATTCGGGAGTGAAGTTGTGCCCGGGAAGAAGGGAGGGGTGGAGGGAAGGTGTTCTGAGATTTCGTTTTATTTCTCATTTACCTTACTCTGGCTGATTTGTAATAAATTGAGCTAATTTTCCCTAAGCTGAGTCTGTTTTGCCCGTGATGGTAATTAGTGAATGATCTCTCCTGTCCTTATCTCGACCCGCAAGCTTTTTGTTATATTTTTCTCTCCCCTGTCCAGCTGAGGATGGGGGAGTGATAGAACGGCTTTGGTGGGCACGTGGCGTTCAGCCAGGGTCAACCCTTCACAGTGGCACATGGGCATGGGGGCTGTGGTCAGTCCATAACAGCTCCTCTCTGCTGCTCCATCCTTCTCATGCTGTTCCCCTGCTCTGGCACAGGCTTTCCACAGGCTGCAGCTTCCTTCAGGGCACATCCACCTGCTCCAGCGTGGGGGGTCCTCCATGGGCTGCAGGTGGATATCTGCTCCACTGTGGTCCTCCATGGGTTGCAGGGCCTGCCTGACCATGGTCTTCCCCATGGGCTGCAGGGGAATCTCTGCTCTGGCGCCTGGAGCACCTCCTCCCCCTCCTTCTTCACTGACCTTGGTGTTCGCAGGGCTGTTTCTCTCAGTTCTTTTCCTCACACCTCAGCTCTATGAGGTGTTTTGCCCTTTCTTAAATTCATTCTCCCTGAGGTGCCACCTGCTTGGCTGCGGGGCTCAGCTGTGCCCTGCAGTGGGTCGACTGGAGCTGGCTGGAACTGGCTGTGTCTGGTATGGGGCAGCCCTGGCCCATGCAGCTGCCCCTGCCAGTGCCTAGGCACTGACACCTGGTACAACATAAATGTTCGTCAAATCTCCTGTCCCAGTCAAGATAGAGTCATAGAATGATAGAATAATTTAGGTTGGAAAAGACCCTTAAGATCATCCAGTCCAACC
>NW_010972591.1:455017-455315 GCF_000737465.1 Haliaeetus leucocephalus
GACTTGTGCTCTAGAACCTCCAATGGCTTCGTTGCCCTTCTCTGGACACGCTCCAGCACCTCAAGGTCTTGTCGTGAGGGGCCCAAAACTGAACACAGTACTCGAGGTGCGGCCTCACCAGTGCCCAGTACGGGGGATGATCACTGCCCTAGTCCTGCTGGCCACACTATTTCTGATACAAGCCAGGATGCCGTTGGCCTTCTTGGCCACCTGGGCACACTGCTGGCTCATATTCAGCTGGCTGTCGACCAGGACCCCCAGGTCTTTTTCTGCTGGGCAGCTTTCCAGCCACTCTTCC